>NW_003163275.1:12519-114283 GCF_000004985.1 Naegleria gruberi
TTAATTTTTATTAAAAGATGATAAATAGTACAATTTAAGCAACGTATTGAATCGTGGAAGAATCCTTAGCATCACGTTCCAAATATTCTCTGGCAATCAAATCTTCAACTCTTCTCTTAATCAACTTTGGATCTGGTTGGAAGTGAGAACTCAATTGTTTGATAGTTTCAGTCATCAATTCTTGATACTTGAGAATCTTTCTTGTCTTCATAATACGAACAAGAGCAGCATCAATAACGTATTTTCTTTCTTCTTGTGCCTTTTGACTGATATCTTGCTTTTGTTGTTGAGTAACGTGAACAACAACGTTTGGAATCTTAATTCTTCTTTGTGGACTTTCAAAATCAGCATTAACAGTAAACTTATCAGTTGGATTAACAGCCTTCTTATTACCATCAGTACTCAAAAGATTGGCAGCTTTAGTAGCACAGAGAGAAAGTAAATTTCTCTTAATTTCTGTTGGTGGTAAATTCAAAGAATTTTGAATATCTTGGAATGTCATTTCAGCTTGGTTATTGAAAAGTAATAAAATACAAGCTTGATAAGTGTTGGTTGAAATTTCCTTTGTACCAGCAGAGAAACGACCAGTAACAATGGCAGTACCAAGAGAGTGAATCCAATCTAACTTTCTTTGTTGGGTAATAGAATCGTAGAACTTTTTAAAAGTATCTAAACAAACAGATAATTCTTGTGGAATTGTCATCTTATCAATCTTCATTTGAGGCCAACAACCAAGTGTTAAAACTTCTGGATTGAAATCAAATGGTAAAGTAATACTCTTATTTGTTGTATAATTCTTAAAGTCATTTCTCAAATTTTCTGAAATACTCTTATCTTTGATCATACCTTCTAACTTTTGAGTGAATGACATACCCATACGCATCTTAAGTTTACCAATAAAGTTTCTTTCAGCATCCAAGTTCAAACGACTTGCAACCAACAATCTCTTACTCAAATGTTCTCTATAGAAAGCCAAGAACATATCCTTATCTTTCAAATAACCGAACAACTTGACAATATTTTCTAAAAGTTCATCCAAGTTTTCTTCACCAACCTTATCAACTTCCTTCATAATAGAATCACAATATGTTGAAATTAATTCAGCAGTTGTAGATCTATTCTTATCACCTGGTGAAACAACTTCTAAATTGACAAAATGAGTGAAAGCATCTCTCAAAGCATCCAAGAAGAGTGGATTTTGTTTAAATTGGATATTAACCAATTTAGAATAAGTTAAATGTAATTTGAGTAACTCTTCAATATATCCTTTGGCATCAATGTTTTCTTGTTGACATTGGTTAGTGTGAATTTTAACACCTTCTTCAGTAATAAAATCTCTAAGCTTTTCTGACATTGGTTGCAATGATTCAATTCTATCAAACAAAGTATACATTCTAGATAAATCTTCATGCTTATCACCAGTCTTTAACAAAGCAACGAGACCTGAACCATCCATGTTCAAAAGTGTTGTTTGATGCTTTCTAATAAGTTCATCTTGAACTTTAGAAATAAGTTTAGGCTTGGTATTTGTATGAAGATAAGCAGTAGCTCTTCTTTCTTCACTTTCTAATTTTTCTTCTGTCTTTTTCATATAATCTGGACAAGAATCTTCAGCGATCCATTTAGAACTTTGAATACTATAATAACTTTGAGTGTTTTGTAATAAAGTACGTTCAAAATCTTCATCATAAGCATTCAAACTACCCAAACCCATTTCAATGAAGAGAGTAATACCATCTTTCATCATTGATCTATCAATTAAATCACCTTCTCTTTCCTTGTAAATTTTATCTAAAAGGGCTTGAGCCATATCTTTCTTGATACTTCCATAAACCAATTCTTGATAACACTTCAATCCTACATTTCTCAAGTCATCACGATTGTTGTGTTTGGTATAGTATCTATCAAGATAATTGTATAATTTGACCATGTAACGAACAACAAGTTGGTGATCTCTCCATCTCTTAACAGCTTCCATCAATAAACCATCACCTTGTTTTTCCTTTAAAGCAACAACAACCAATGACTTTAAATAATCACTAATACAAGTTCTATAGCGATCATACAATAATTCTGTTGCTCCTCCCTTCTTGTTGGTATCAACCTTTTGTGTACACAAATTGAATACAGTACTATTTAGTTTGTTGTTGTTATTATTATTTTTGATCATTATCAAATTTGATCACGTATAACATTTTGTTATTATTATTGTTATTGGAACGTCATCATCATCCATGATGAATAAATAAAATTTATCATTAAAATAATTTTTTGATCGCACCACTATTTTCAATACTAAATACTACTTACGAATACAAATCAGCATATTCATTATAGTCAAAAGGCTTGCTCATATTCTTGTCCAAAAAGTCGATCAATTTATTGAAGCCTTGTTGCAAGTATTTCCACTTGCCTTCAAAGTCAGGAGCTTCTTGTTTACCAGAACCTGTAGCTTTTTCTATGGTTTGGACGTCCTTCTTGGCATCAGTCTTGCCAATAAAACTTTGAAAGAAAGGCATTGCAGAGAGGAAATTGATTTAATTTTTTTTAAAATATGCTGCTAGATAGTGGAAATGTTTGTTGGCTGATCTATTTTCAGCACGCTGTGTGAGAACAAGAGAGAAGCTCTTGGCAGTGAACTTGGTTACAACACTGTTCATTTTATGTCATCATATGGACCAGAGCAAATATTTGGGAAGGCTTTTTTGCAACAGTCGCATTCGAGATTGAATTGTTCAACAAGTGTTCTCATCATCACATCTTCTGTTATCCAATCATTCAACTCTTATTCATATTAAATAGATGCGGAAGAAAATTATTGGAGTAGATTCTTATTGAAATGATTCAAACTCAGCCACTTAAATAATCATAAACAATCTAACAGTGATTGGTGCAAGAAAACTCTAAATCACTATCATTAAAGTGTTCTAACAACAAAGTTTAAAATCACTTAGAGAATAATTCAAACAAGTGAACAATAATTTAGCTTAGAAGGATGACTGAGGCAGTGTCTTGATTCCCATAATAATATTATTGGAATTGGTCATTAATTGACTAATTCTGAAAAATTCATCAACATTTCATCAAATTGAATTAATTGCAAATAAGTTGTTTATTTTGTAAATTATTTTGTAAGATTGTTAATAATATTTTGTTAATATTAACATATTTAAAAGCCAGAATCATACACATTGGATGACACGTATGAAATAACTACTTTTGAAGGTGAAAAGTTGTGATCCATCACTTTCTTGCTGGAATACTGCTGCTGTTGTTGTTGTTGTTGTTGTTGAATCATTGCATTAGTATTACATAATGGTTGACAATGATTATCAACACTCAATTTACCATAATTATCAACAACCATCATTAGAAAATCTTCATTATTATTGGTACTACTATGAGTATTTTCACTCTGACTCAATAACATTGCATTCTCTTCTTCTTCTTCTTCTAATGAATCATGATGTTGTAATTGATCTGCTGATGATGATCTTCCATGATTCATCATTATTATATCATGATCATCAATGAGTTCAATATCTTGATAATCATCATTTTGATTGTAATCATCTAATTGTTGTTGCTGTTGTTCTAACAGTTGTTGTTGTTGTAATTGTTGTAATTCAATTAAATGATCCTTCTTAATTGATTTTAAAGTATTAAAAGCTTCTAATTTTAAATCATTTGATGAGAGCATATTTTCTTCCCATGCAGTATCGAATGGTGAAAGTGGAATATTCAAATCAGATTGATCATAAAATTCTCTAAAATAAGGATGTAATAGAGCATCTAATGGATTAATACGTTTGTACATGTTAAAAGTTAACATTCTCTTCATTAAATCAATTGCCATTGGACAAGTGTTTGGTGGTAATCTTTTTGTAAATGATCTTCTTTTACAAATTGGAAATTTGTTATAAATATAATCACGTGCTGCTTCTGATCCATTAAAATCATCAATGGCAGGTGTACCTAATTGTTTTATAATTCTTTGAATTTGGTCAATTGAACCACTTCCTTTAAATAAAACTTCACCTTTACCTGATAATAATTCATACATGATACATCCAACTGACCACATATCAAGTGTCTTGTTATACACTTGTGTTGCATTTGTTAATAATTCAGGTGGTCTATACCATCTCGAAACAACATAATTACTTGAGAGTTTAGTTTGATTTTCACTCAAATCATCTTCTTCATTACCATTATTATTATTAATATTATTAATACCATTATTTTGATTAGAATGATTAGAATGATTCATCATCATTGTACCAAGTGGATTATTATTAGTAATATTGTTAATATCAATGATATGAGATTGAGGTGAAGATGATGATAATTGTTTCTTATTCTGAAGAGAATTGTAATAACCTCTTGCTAAACCAAAATCACAAATAGCAACATCACACTGACTATTCACTAGTATATTTTCAGGTTTTAAATCTCTATGTAAAATCTTTGCTTTTTGCATATAATAAACAGAGAGACATATTTGATACATGAACCATTTAACATGTTTAGGAGAGAGTGATTGACCACTATCAAATATATCACGTAAATCAGCTTCCATTAAACTTGTTATCATTTCAATATCTCTTAATTGATTTAATTGATTTGGAACATAAACATCTTTTAAATTAACTATATATGGACAATTTCTAAAATGATGTAACATTTTCAATTCTCTTAACATTCTCAATTGATGTAATTTACCACTATTATTAAATGCTACATATTTACCATTATTTGTGGTGGAATTTGTTGATTGATTTAAATCATTTTCATCTGGAAATACTCTAATATTCTTTTTCAAGGCAAATTGTTGATCAGTTTGTAATTCTTTACAAATAGCAACAACGCCATACGTTCCACTACCAATTATTTCTGTTACTTTATATTTATCAATGGGTGTATCAAAACTATGATTTTGAACTGTTTGTTTGTTGTTATTGTTCTTGTTATTGTTATTGTAATTACTTTTGGATTCTTCTTCTACTTGTTGTTGTTGTTGAATAGTATTATTATTATTATTATTAGCATTGATATTAGCATTGTTATTACAATTATTATTATTGTTAATGATATTATTGTTATTGATTTGATTATTACAATTAAATAATTGTGATTGATTAATGTTATTATTGATACATGATTGAGAGTTAGATTGAAGATGATTGGTAGTAGATAAGTTAGTAATTGTAGTAGTAGTAGTAGTATTAGTAGTTGTATTATTATTATTATTGGAAGTGTAATTATTATTGTAATGATTATTAATCATTGTACTTGTTGATGACAATTGATTATTATAATACATTTGTGATGATGGAAATGACGTTATTGTTGATGTTGTACAATTAACAGTTGAATTTGTATTATTACAATTAGATCCTCCTCCTCCTGATTTTGTAATATATTGTTGTTGTTGTTGTTGATAATTATTATTATTATACATGTGATTATGTTGCTGTTGTTGTATGGATGGCATTCTTGTTGTGGAATAAAAATCGGTTATTGTTGAATTAAAGTTAGAAGAAGCAGTTGTTGTTGTTGTTGGAGGTAGTTGTTGATCAACGAGGTCATGACATGTAGACATTTTCTATGTTAATATTGATTATTGGCAGTTGGGTAGAAATCTCTTGAAATGAAATGTTAGGCTGAAGTTGATTTGAAAAGCTTAATTTAAAAGACTTTTGATATTAAGTGACACTTTCAATAATCCCTAAAAAGTAACCGTGAAGTTGAGAAGGAACGTTTCGTAATAAGGTTTTCGGTGGTTTCTGGTAAATTTTCAACTAAATTGTCCTCTGCTCGTTTGTTGTATAAATTTTAAAATGATAATTTAAATATTAATTTGAATATATTGTAAAGTATTAATATAGTATTTTTCAATATATTAATGAATGGTATCAATTAAATTGTTTGAGAGGAGAATATAATGTTTTTGTTTTTTTTCAATGTTTTTCTTTAAATTTTTTCAATATTTAGATTGTTAACTGTTTTGGTCAATTGAATATTGACGCGAATTTCAACATTTTTATAAATCATCTAAAAATGAAGAGTATGAGAGACATTATTGTTATCCATGAAAGAAGAATGGATAAACATTTTGATATCAATACTACTAATAAGGTCACTTTCTAATTTAGCATCTGACTTTTATTGTTGATGGTTTGATTTTTGGCATTTTTCATATTTATTAATTTTAATGAACTACATTCACTTGATGATAATGTCTTGATTCAGAAAGTATGTATTTATAGGTAATTACATTCTAAATATGAATCTTTACAATATGCATTACAGTTATTATTAAGATTTCATAATTGTAAAGTTTGAAAAATAATTTATTTAGATTCGTGGTGGTACTAAATTCTGACACTCTTTAAAATTGTCAGTAGTACTTTCTATTTACACATTCGTATTATTAAATATTTACAAGTTTAAATTCTTCTTAGTATTATTATTATTGGCAACTATCATTCTTTCATAATACTTAATAAAATTTAGAATAGGCAGTAGAATAAACCCAATCAAGAAAAACATCTTGAATAACATCACCTGATAAATGTTCTGTCAAGTGATGTTCCTTTGGAATGACAAAGTTTGCATTGCATTTTCTACTACCATTACTACTAGCATTATTTGTTGTCTTGATTGTTAAATTTGGTTTAGTTCTCTTCTTCTTATTTGATGATGGTGAACCATTTGATGATAATGATGAGGATGATGGTGAAGATGAACTACTAGATGATGATGATGAATTTGAATAGGAACTGTTAGTGGTATCAATTTGGAGAGTTGACTTGAGAGTGTTAACACTTTCAAGTTTAGTCATTGTAGAAGATTTCTTATTAGATTTTTCTTGTTGATTCTTTTTTGATTTTTTGGAAGTAAAGAGGTTTTGAAACTTGAGAATGACTGAAGTAAAGGCTTCATCATGGAAGATATCGAGTGGAGACATTTTTTCTTAATATTGTTTGTTGTGAATAATTGCAAAGTTTTACCGTTGTACTATTTATATTTTTTGCGTCTATTAAGAATCTAATGTTGCGATGCCGACACGTACGAGGGACTCTTGTCGTTGCAAAATTAATTTTTGCTGCTGCGAAGAAATACGTCCAATAAGGGCGCACCGGTTTCAACTCTATCAAGTAGTGCGCAAAAGGATTTTGTTCGAAGGCCATGTTCTTAGAGAGAAAATAGATTCTAAATGAATGGTTTAGAAGGATGGCATTTCCTTGTTCTTGGGTTGACTTTAAAATTCAGTGAGGAAGGAAGTGTCATCTAAAACTACGATGAGCTGGCTAATGACTTGGATTGATGGAAGGAAAGTGCGAGACACTGAACTCATTCTAGTTCGTTTGAAAAATGAAGCAAAAACAATTTAACAAAAGGAATCGCCCACCGTGGGGGTCGAACCCACGACCACAAGGTTAAGAGCCTTGCGCTCTACCGACTGAGCTAGACGGGCTTCACGTCCTAACACAACTACAAGATATTTTGTGTTTATCTTATTGTCAATTCCCATGTAGGGAAGTTTGTCATTTGGAATTACATGATGCTATAGTTTGCTATTCTCTTTAAATTAGACAATCAACACAAAAATCAACAGTTCAACAAAAGATGGTGGATGGAGTTAATTACTTGTTCGACAATAGTATGTATGTACATGAGTTTATTTACATGTTAGAATATCAAATACATATGTTAGAAAGAATGAATTAAATACACTGCTGATGAAAGGCTTTTTGTTTCATTTTTTGATATTAAGAAAAATACAATGTATTGAACAACTGGCAAAAGGAACTCTCCCCCTGGTGGGCTCGAACCACCGACCTGCAGATTAACAGTCTGACGCTCTACCGACTGAGCTAAGGGGGAATTCATAGGCTGTTGAAAATATCTATAAATCTTATCATATATCGATAGAATGAAAAAACACAAAGCAAACTATTTAACTAATATAAGATTTCAGGCTTACTTTCTTCCTATGTGTAGCATTAAAAATTGCAAGTTTAGAGAGGAAAAAAAAAGTTCAAAAAAAATGTCAAAGGTTGATGAAAAAATTCTTAGAAAGAAAGTTGCTGCCATCTTAAAGTCACAATCTGATGACGACACTGTTTCACTTAAAACCATCAGAGAAGCCCTTGAAAAGGATTTAGGAGTTTCTCTTTCATCACAAAAGGATGTTTTAAAAACCATCATTAAAGAGGAAATGAACAAAAATCAAGAGGAAGAAGAGGAAGAATCAAATAAGAGAAAACATAATGATTCCGATAATGAGGATGAACCATCAGAAAAGAAACAAAAATCATCACACAAAATTACTAAAGCCGATAATGGTGACTTGGTTGTTTTCTTTACTGATAAAAAGAGAATTACTGTCAATGAATTTAAAAAGTCAAAATATGTTCATATCAGAGAATATTATGAAGATAAACCAACAAAGAAAGGTGTTGCTATGAGTAGAGATGAATGGACTAGATTTAAAACCTATATTGATACAATTGATGAAATGATGAATATGTAAATAAATTATTCTTAGTTATTCTTGTTAATACTATATATTCTACAATTATGTTCATGAGATAAATAGTAAATATATTAATATAAATTAATTAGTAAGTTATTGATCATGATGAAAAGAATAAAATCATGAGGAAAATAACAATAAAATTCCAAATTGCAATAAAAACTCTCAAAGCCTGAACATCCGAAATAAATTGTTTAATAGTTTCCATCACCGATGATTGTTCCTTTGGTAGAATATTAAAATTAAGAACGGCAATAGAATTTATCAGTAATGTAAACCCGATAATAAGATCACTGAATGATAAAAGAGCCATTTTTTTATAATTTAAATTCTAAAATCTGTATTAAAGAAACAACAAGGCTTTGAAAATTAATATGATTTGACTTAACAAATTTTTCCTAAATATTACCGAGTATTACAAAATTGGAAGAAAATATTAATCTATTAAACATTTAGATTTAAATATTTTCTCATCTGTAATCTCAACATTTTGTAATATTTTAGTCTTTTAATTGAAAATATTTAATATTTGATTCCGATAATCACATGATAGGAATGAATCAAATTCATACAACAGATCTACCCAATTAAATATTGGAATATATTTTGAATATTGAAATATCATCTTGTATTAACAATTATGTGCATTTCAATTAGAAAATTCTAATTAATGAAAGATTACAACAATACTTAATTGAAAACTTTTGTGATATTTTTTATTAATTTTTCAAGTTTTATTCAAATATTATTCATGATTGTAATGTCATTCATCTATCACACATTGAAATTCAAATTTTGTAATGCAAAGTATGAAATAATACATCCTTTTTAATTATCCGTTATATTTCCTCCAATAACTTCACTCCCTCACAGTCCGCGCATTTCAACACAGAGAAAACCACCATTTTAAAGTGTTTAAGAGAGAAGGACTTTATGATTCAAAGAAAATTAATTTAATTGATTGGAATCATGATGTGGTGATCGATATATGATCATCAATAAAAAAATGATTAGAAGATTATTCGTATTGGGTGGTGCTGCTGGTGCTACCTTTGCAGGCTATCATCATTATAATAAGCCTTTCACTCATGATAATAGATTTGATCAACATGTTGAATTGGAAGGAGCCTTCTCACCAGAAACATTTAAAGCCTACAAATTGAAGGAAATTACACCACTCTCTCACGATACAAGTATTTATACATTTGCATTGGAAGATACCAAGGAGGATAATCTCACTGTACCATACAAGATGAATGTTCCTGTTGCTAGTTGTATTGTTGCCAAGGCTCAAGTTGCTGATGAGGTTGTTGTGAGGCCATATACACCAATCAACAAATCAGATGATGTTGGAAAGATGGAATTGTTGGTAAAGAGTTATCCTACTGGTAAATTGAGTAAACATTTCTCACAACTTGCTGTTGGTGATCAAATTGAATTCAAGGGTCCTTTCGTAAAGATTGATTATAAACCAAATTATAAGAAGGAAATGGCATTCATTGTTGGTATGTTTTTATTGTTTTTATGATGATTATTTATATATTAATTTTATTTATTAATATTATATTATTCATATAATTGTTTTTATTTAAATAATTTCTTCTAATAATTAAATTAAAATAATGAATATAGGTGGTACAGGAATTACTCCAGCCTATCAAATTATTCAAAGAGTTTTATCTCAAACCAATGAAGATAAAACCAAGTTAACACTTTTATATGCCTCAAGAACACCTGAAGATATTTTACTCAAGAAGGAATTGGATACTCTTGCTAAGAAATATCCACAACAATTCAAGATTTATTATACTGTAGATTCTGATCCAAATCAAAAGGCTGATTCTTCAATTCAAGGAAGAGGTTTTGTAAATAAGGAAATGATTGAAAAGGCTGGTATTCCAAAACCATCTGAAGATGTTTTGGTTTCAGTTTGTGGACCAATGCCTTTCTATGATATGTTATCAGGAAGAAAGAAATCACCACAAGAACAAGGTGAACTTAGTGGACTTTTGAAACAAATGGGTTATGATGAAAAGACTGTTTACAAATTTTAAATTATTAAATTTTTTAATGACCTATTGCTAAATATGGGTTTTTTAACAACAAGAAAGAATTAATATTATATATCATTAATTTTGTTTACAGAATATATTATCTTTACAAAACTTTACAAGATTCCACACTTGTGTGTGATATTAAAATAGATGATGAATTAGTTGACTAAACTCTTCAAAAAAAATGAGACAAGTAATTTTCATCTTCCTTGCCGTTGTCATCCTATCAGTAATATTTTTATTGAATATCGGATCAAGTGTGAAATGTAATGAACCATCATCTTTATCCTCTTCATCTTCATCATCTCCATCATCATCATCATCTAAATTAACATCTAAAGATAATATTATTATTGCTGCTGATGAATTATTTGAACAATTTTCATCAAATATTCAAAATTCATTAACATTACCAATTAAAAAACTTGTTAATTTAATATCCAAATCCAATAATATTAAATTTGAAAAGATTGAAAGAATAATTAAAAAAGTACTTCCTAATTATCTTGTTCAAAGTTATTCACCTGAACAAGAGAGTGATCATTTATTTTTAGATAATTTCCATATTGAGACAAATTATCAATTTCAAAAAAGTACTGATGAATATTCTGCATTTGATATAATGACAAAACAAGAACAGAATTTAATTTTATTCATTTTAGGAACAGCTACTAGAACATTTACTGATATATTTGGAAATAATTTTATTAGTCAACCTGAAAATGCATATTTAAAAAATTTAATTGAATTTTCAGATCAAGAAAATTATGAACATGATTTAATTAGATTAAAAGTTAAATTATTCTTTAAAGAAGTTGAAAGAAATATCAAAGAAGGAAATTCTAAAGAAAAGATTGGATGGTTATTTAAAAAATCATATAAGAGATTTAATGATGATTTATTTGAATTTGATAGTCAATTATTTACAACAACATATCCATTGGGTGATTGTTCAAATATTAGAGGTATTTTATTTGTTGGTGGATTATATACTGATTGGTATCCTTTCTATTTTGATGGATTGAAAGAATATTTAAAAAATTGTAAAGCTGATTTTAAAATTTCACAAGTTGATACTGGAAAAGGTGTTGAATCAAATGCTGAATTTTTAAAGAATGAAATTATTGAATATTTTAATGAATTGAATAATATTACAACAAGTAGAGTTAATGAAAATAATGAAAATAACAATGAACAACAACAACAACAACATTCAACAATTAATACTAATAATAATAGTAATAATAATAACAATGATAATAACAATGATAATAATAATAACATGATAAATTCAGAGGAGAAGGAAACTAGTTCAGAAATGAATCAAAAATTACTAGTTATTGGACATTCTAAAGGAGCATGTGATATTACCTATGCATTGGCTAAATATGAAAATGAATTGAAACCCTATGTTAAAGGTTTAATTTCACTTCAAGCTCCATACGCAGGTAAGTTTTATTTTAACATAAAATTATATGAAAGCCCAATCATAATAATGATATATATTACAATTATATTAAAATTATATATGATTTGTTTCTACTACATATATAGGAAGTGCACTTGCCAATGATATAACTGAATTTGGAGCTGCTAAAATTCTTTTACTTAAAATTTTAATTGAAGATGTTTTGGGAGGTGAATTAAAAGCCATTGAAGATATGAGTTATAATGAGAGAATGAAACAAGTTACACAATATCCATATCCATCATCAACATTTCCATGTATAGCTATGAGTTCTTATGAAAATAGTCCTAATTCATTATTATATCCTGCCATATCATATTTAAAAGCAAGATATAATGTTACTAATGATGGTCTAGTTCCAACTATGGATGGATATATTCCTGGATGTAAAAATATTATTATTAAGGATATGGATCATTCAGGTTCTGCTTTTACAGGTTTTCCAAATCTTTCAAAATATGATCCAGCTCAATTATCTTTAACTTTTATTCACATGTGGAATCATTACTTTACAAAAAATGATTAATTTTAACACCTCAAATCCAGCTCAATCACACAAAAAGTACTCTCTTTATTTGGATTTTATTTAATTTATGAAAAACATACCTATCTATGGATGTTAGGATTTGCTTTTGACATGATTGCAACATTCATCCACAAAAAAATAAACAACAAAACTCATTTCAATGCTGGTCTCAAATTCTGATCCTGCTGTTGTTAAGCCATCACCATCATCATCATCAATTAGCGGTCATGGTATTCAAATTGTGAATATTATTGATGAATTTATTCAGATAATCAAAGATAAAACGAATATAGATGATTCCAATGGAAGTATTTGTAATAGCATTACAGAAGAAGATATTATCTCACACAATAATTTATCAACTTCCCCTCCAATGAATAGCAGTATTCAAGATAATACTGATAATGCTGATAATACTGATACTAATAGTGGTACTAATTCTGAACTGATGAATTGTTCTTATGATGAAAAACAAATATTTTCGGAGACAAATAATGATGATGAAAATTGTTCAACTCTTCAACAAGCTGGCAATGTTATTGAATCAGAAGATAATGATGACAACAGTTTAACTGTTGCTGCTGCTGAACAACTATTAAACAAAATGGAAGATGATATTAATGAAGGTATTGAGACAATTAATCAATCTTTGGAAGGCATTGATTGTTGTACAACTATTCAACAATCAATTGATCTGCCATCAACAAGTAATGCTGCCAATTGTACCACTATTAACATGAACAATGATAAGTCCTTCTTCCATCATCGTGATGATGATGATGATGTAATAACATGTACTGAAAAGAATGAAAGCAATTGTACAATAGAACAAAAAGATCATCAAGGAAATAAGAGAAAACATGAAGGTTGTCTTGATAATCTTCCAAAGAAAAGTAAGGTTGAACATAATTCTAATAGGACAATTGCTTCCTTATTGAAAATTGATAAAAATCCTGCCAAGTACATTGTTCCATTACTTCAACAGACTAATGCAGAGAAATATCATACTGGATGTGTAAATGAAGTATTGAGCTATTTGAACAAATTTTCCAACGGAATATCAGAAGATGAAATTATCAATACTGACACATTGGATGAATATCAAGATAATGATACTAAAATTTGGCATGCTGAGAAGATTGGTGAGGGATCATTTGGATGTGTTTTGAGAGTTACAAAGAGAAATGAGTCAACACTTAAAAATGAATTTGTACGAGTTGTCAAAATCATTCCAAATGCAACTATGGGAGTGAGTGAAGCTGTTAAGGGTGCCAGATTAACACATCCAAATGTTGTCAAAGTACATCATGCCATGTTGATTAGATATATTTGTTGCATTGAAATGGAATATATTGAAGGAGGTAGTTTAGCAAACTATATCAAATTTAATTGTAAAAAGTTTACTATTCACAAAGACACTGTGAAGAATATGTTATTTCAATGTTTGGAAGTATTATTATTAATGAAACAACATGAAATTGTACACTCAGATATTAAGCCAGATAATATTATGGTAAGAGAATCATTTGATATAGCAATTGGTGATTTTGGAGTTTCTTTACAAAATCAAACCATGTCAAGTCAAACATTAGGTGGTTCAAAACGATATATGGAACCTAAATTGAAGGCAAATTTTAATACTGATGAATTTAAACCAGATTTTAGTACTGATTTGTATTCTCTTGGAATGACATTTGAGGAATTGATTGCTAATTCTCCTAGAAATAACAAGGTTCATGAATGTATTCAGGGTTTGAAATCAAAAGATTCATCACAAAGAATTAAAGCATGTTATGAATTCGCTTCTGAGATCATTGTTAAAGAGAATAGGAATTTTAATAATATTTGGTTCAATGAGGAAGAAATGAAACCTCACTTGAGAGAATTGAGGAAACAATTAATATTGGAAGAAATGACATCTTACAAAGACTTTAAGAAAGCAACAAAAAATGATCCTTCATTATTGAGTGAAAAACAATTCATATTGAATGCACTTTGTAAAATACATGAATGGGAAATTATAACACTCATTGATGATTCATTGAAGAGTGATAAGGAAATTGTCATGACTGCTATTAAGGAAAGAGGAAGCAGTGCTGTTCAGGATGTACTTGAAGAGTTAGACCCCTACTATGTATTATCAGATGAAAAGTGCCTAAATCAGATCTCAGAAATACTAGCAGATGATCCTGAAAGTAAATATGAGATTAGTGAAATGTATGGAATTGATTTTAGTGATGAAGAAGATATGGACAATTCAGATAATGATGATGATGATGATGAGAACTCAGATTAAGATGTATATTGATTCAATCATATTTATTGATTAGAAATCATTAGAATTATTTCTTCTTCTTCTTGGCAAAGAAATTACCAGAAGAAACCTTCTTTTCATCCACTGAAGTCAAATTAGAAAGCTTATCCGAAACTTGACTTTCTAACTTGTCTTTCAAGTGGCTTCACTCTGATATAATGGAATGAATACTCCACCGTGTTCTAACCAATGAGCAGGAACTGTTTTTGAATAATTTTCTACTCTCTTTATTGGAAATCTACCTAAAGAGCTTGGAAGTGGATAAGTTTTTCCATCGTTGGGAATTCTCAAGGTTCTATGGAAGGAAATTTCTAATGAAGAATCGAATAGATGAAGAGAGTTTTCATTGACAGTTATTGGAATGTTTTGTTCTTGTATGAGCATTTTTTTTATCTAATCCGTATTTGTAAATGCTATTTCAAATACGCATTTGAAGGATGTCTCATATTATGTGAATCAAATTGTCGAAATAATCAACACTTTAATAATTAATATTCAAATGAATGTCCAAATCTCCATTCTTCTTTTTTGTTTATGAAGAATTTTCTTAACTTGTTGATCACTGGTGTCAATGAAGTTTTGATACCAATTGAAATTGATGGGAATTGAGGCCTCAATGAACATAACTCAAAGACAACTTTTGGTTTACCAGCAACTAGTAATATTTCCAGTATCAATTTACAACTATCAATACTTCCATTAGCAAAATATTGAAACATGAAGAAGAAGAAGACTTTAACATTATCTGGACAGGATAATTTCAAAGGTTGGATGTACTTTAGGTGAATTCCTTTTTGAGATTGGCAGATTTACCTTGGTTTGTTAAATGTGTTAATGTATTAATGTCTCTATTATTTGATATAGATCAAGTTGAATTTCTTGAAGGATACAAGAATGAATATACAACCAGTTCTTGTAATTTTAAATGTATGCCAGAATGTTATGATTAGATTTTCATGTTTAATTTGTGTATCCACTCCAAATTTGTTTACATTCTTTTCAAATGTTTCTGAATAATGCATTTCAATTTGATAAGTTTAATCAATCAATAATAATGGCTTCATTGAAATTAATTAAATCTAATATCAGAAAGCAAGTTATCATAAACTCTTTTTTTGAGATTTTCTTTCTGGTTCATTAAATTTTTTGATTCTGTTGAGCATTTCCAATAGGCAACTACAAAACCGCTTTCATCTGTAGCAATTTGAAGAGTTTTGAATGGTCTTGGATTAGTTACTGTATGCATGAGTTTGAGTGTAAAGGAATCCTCTTCCAAACTAAAAATCTTGTAATTATTTATAAGGAGGTAATATTTACTGGCAGAGCCACACATACGACATGAGACTACTGTTTCACCTATTTTGTCCATAATATTACCAAAGAATGTATCATCTTGATAAAGATTGAATTTGTCTTAATATAAGTATTAGAAAAAGATTTGAGATGGCAAAATATTACTTACTTGTTAAATAGAGTCTACGATAATATGAGGCACAAATATCAATAAAGTATTCATCATATTCCAATGATACAACTCGTTTCAATTGTCTCATCATTTCTAAATCTTTACCACCAAACTCCATATCATATCCACAATAGAAAATATTATGATCCTTAGTAATTCCAATAATATTGTGATCCCCATTCACTGTTTTGATAAAGAATGGATTTTCACATTCATTCAATGGATCAAGGCAACATTGATTAACTTTGGGAATAATCTGTCCTGTTCTAAACCCAGTTGTTGGTTGAGCTAATTCAGCAAACTGATTACTGCCACATGCAAAAAGTCTTCCATGAGATGTGATAAATGAACATGCAAATGCAGCACATGAAGAATAATTAACATATTCTCCATTGTTCAATTCAAAATCTTTCAAATGATACCAGATAATATTTGAGTTTTCATCTCCATCTAATAAATTCTCTTCCTTATCTGAATATTCAGTTACTTCCTCTCCAAAATCCCTATCTGCACGTTCTCCATTAACATAACCTACAAATACTCTTGTACTAATATTATTAAATTGACTTCCAGATTGTAAAATTAAAACACAAGCATGATAACTTGCACTGACATGAACAATTCTTTCATTGGGATTTTTAAATCCTATTGTAAATCTTTTCCAAGTTGGGTTAAAACCATCATTCACAATTAATCCATCAGCAACAGTTACAAATAATTCATCATCCTCCGATAATATCAAACAAGAACCTGACCGTCCTAGCATGAATTTGATTGATCCAAATTTATTCACCAAATTACTTGGAATTTCTGGTAAATTACTTGTTTCTTCGGAAAGTACAATTTCAATGTCCTCTTCATGATGATTGAACAGGGAAAATAATGGATTTGTGTTGGCCATTTTTTTTTGTACAAGAAAATCAGTTCTTTAAAATGTACTAGTTGACCTTTTGTAAATTGTTCTAATATCTAATATTCAACAAAATCTTGATTGTCCATTACAAAAACTATTCAACACAGTTCGTAGCCAATAAGAAAAGCTCTTCACACAAATCAACAATGAAAATGAAGCCATTATAAAAATAGCAAGCAACGTGTTCTTTTTGAAATTGAACAATTTTCAAAGGTGTCGAAAACACAAAGTAAAACTATTTTTAACTCCCGTTTTTCAAACGCGCAAAAACTTCAAACATGAAGCAAACACTCAAGCTTGAAAATGTGCAATTCGAGAGAACTATATTTAAAAATAAATTGAAAAAAATCACTCTCATAGTATTTTAATCAAACCCTCTATCATCAAATAATAGTTTAATCACTATTGCAAAAGCAAACCAACAAGAAAATATATTCAAAATGAATACTGCCAAGCTTCAATATCCTTGTCTCGCTAAGCGATATTTCTCAACTCCAAATTCAAACAACGATAAACCGAACACTACTACAACTAACTTTGCAACAACAACAACAATTCCCACCATGACCTTGACCGCCACCCTTTCCCAACAAACCGCCAATGTTGCTGGCTCAACCACTACTGCTGGTGATACTACAGATGATGAAGATACTGAAACTGCTACTACTTCTTCATCTTTTCCAACTACTACCAACCCAATTGGTGTTGATGGAGAAGTATTAGAAAACTCATCTGATTCTACTAGTCAAAACTCTGATCAAATTCATCATGGTGAAACAACTGCTTGGAAAATGAGAATCAATCATGAACAAATTGTTAATAATTATGATCTTCAATGGAAGACTAGATTAGATCCTCTTGCAGTCTTTCTTGAAGAATCATTGTATGGTCCAATCATTTATCAATTTGAACATGAATTGAAGGTTAATTTGAATAATTTATTGAATCAACATTCTATTATTTTAATTAGACCATCAGTTGTTTATGATAATGCTGCTGATAACCACTCAACTCCTGTATTGAAGAATAATCAAGTTATTTTGAAAGGTGATTTGGAAATTGCAATGACCTCTAAACTTGCTATTGATAATCTTTTGGTTTTCAAGGGTCATTCAAAGATTCAATTCACTGATTCTTCTTATCACCATAATAGAAAGGCTTTTAGATTGGTTTGGAATTATTTTACTGTTAAACAAGATAAGGAAATCTTAATCTATTCAACAGTTTCCACTCCATTCAGAGTTTTTGCTAGAAAGCCTTCTAAAAAGGAAACTGCTGAAACTACTGCTACCACTGAAAAGAGAGGTAAAAAGAGAAAGGATGAATCTAATACTTCTCCATTAATTACACAACAACAACCATTACCACAACAACCAAGATCTGCTAGTCCGCAACCAATTCTTGGTAACCAAAACTCCACCCCTTCAACTTCTCCAATTTTGAATCAAAGTATTGATTCAAATACACCAACTATTGTTGAACCATCCCAAAAGAAAGTTAAGAAGACTCATCCAACAAGCAATACTACTATTCCTTTGGTTGGTCACCAAAATATTCCACCACTCGAAGAACTCAATATTCGTGCTGTACCAACCATTGTTAATAGTGTTGCAACTGCTGTCGTATCTCATTTGATTTCTCAAAAAGATAATGTTAATCAAGAACTTGTCATGGAATTATTCAAGACATTGAATGATATCAACAAGAGATTAGAGAGATTGGAAAATTCTTCAACTATCCGTGGATGTGGAAACAGTATGACCTCCCAAACCTCCACCACCACCACAACTAATAACTCTAATTCCCATGACAATACCTTTTAAAATTTTGTCAAAAACCTAATTTATAATATCCCAATATATATTCTCTATCTATATAATAAATATGTATTCTAGAAAATTTTAAAATTTATTCTAATCTCAATTCAAATGTAGAAATACACATAAACACAACCTCTCAAAAAGAAAGCAATCACACCAAGCATTTGAAGAGAAACCAACCATACGAAAGCAAATTGAAGAAGGGTTTGATCTGGAATGAGTAAAGGTAAACTCTTGTACAAGAACTTAGATACTGGTGTAATAAATAGAATGAAAACAAAGGCTAAAAAGTATTGAGTGAGAGTATTGCTCACAAAAACTCTCAACAAGAATAGTCCTGTAAATATCAAAATGCATGAAATTGCAAAGTACTTTCTCTTTTGTACTACTTTTGACAACCAAAATTGTAAAATTAACATACAGAACCCAAGTGCAAATTGAACTAAATAACTGAAAATTCCAATGTTTGTAAAAGTGTTAAAGTAAGCCATACATGTAAATAATGTAAATATAATAAAATAGTTCAATGATTGATATTCAAAAACAAAAACTCGTTGAAAGTTTTGACCTTCATTTTGATTTTCAACAACTTCACTTTCCACAACACTTTCATTCTTCTTTGTTACTTTGATATATGGAATTTGTTGAATTAGTGTAAAATAATTTTTCATTAAAATATTATATGGTATATAGAAATATTGATTAAATGTATGAAATAAAACTGTTGTAGTTTGACACATTAATGAAATCCAAAATAAAACCTTGAAATAATCTTCTCTATTTAAATCCAAGGATGTTAAAGAATGTCTAGTAGCAAATGTTAAATAAATAAATATATAGGAAAATAAATAATGTAAAATTGAAATTGTAAAATGAAAATCAGTTTCCCATTTCACAGTTTGTTTCATTTCAAAACTCATAAAACTCTTCCAAAAAATATTAGAAACTCTATCAGAAAATTGTAATAAATTAAAACAACTATAAAAGAATAAACTTTTAAAGTTTGAAAAAATTAAAGCACGTGATGAATATTTTGGATTTTCTTTAAAATGTTCTTCCATAATTGTAAGTGCCATTTTCAGATCAATTACATTTGGTTTTGTAATAAAAATAGAATTTTGATCAATAAATTGATTAACTAATCCAATCATATTAAATATAAACATTGTAATTAAATATTCCATAAATATTACAAATAATATCAGTAAAATTAATGATTTGTTAAATAATAATGTTACAAAAGGAAGTAGGACAATAGATATTCCCATCATGGTTATTAATATATTGTTATTTTTCGAACAACAAGTCTTTTTTCTTTTAAAATCGTTATCCTTTCCACCCATCATTTGGTTCATATTAATTGAAACACTTCCAGAATTATTTGTTGTTGATAGTGATGCTGTTGTTGTTGTTGTTGTATTATTGATTCCGATACTACCTAAATTATTGGGTGATTTATTATCATCATAATGATTGTATGATGATGAATTCATCACTGATAAGTGATTCACTCTATGTTCGGGCATTGATGGAGTGAGAGATGGTGTACTACTCATTTTTTTTTAATATTAAATAAATTTATAATATTTAAATTCTTATTAAATATTATATTTATTAATAATATTGTTAAATTGGAATAATTATTGGATAAGTGATCATTGAGGTTTAAGTAAATAAACCAATATGGATATCAAATTACTCATTCAATTGATTTAATTAGAATGTCTGTATAAATTTGTCTATTGAGTGTCGAATAGAGTTTTGGAAAGGTTCTATAAATTTTAAAATCATAAAGAGGATTCACTTGAATAACTATGTGGGTGTCTGTTCTTCTCTGTTCATCATATCCACCATAGAGATTGATGATACCTCTTTCCTCATCAATAAATATTGAGCTACAATTGAGTGGAAGAATATTTTCAACCTCAAGTAGAGTCCATGTGTTATATTTCAAATTGTAAATATAACTGTCAGAGTAGGGAATGTAATCATCATTACATCCACCAAAAATAAACATTTCATCATTCGATATTTTACAAGTGGTTCCTGCATGTCCAAATAGAGGAGGTGTAATACTATTGTCATAGGTTTTCCACACTAAAGTACTTAAATTCAATATACATAATTGGTTGGTAAGTGTTTGATTGTCCACACCAATATCACCTCCATAAATAACAAGCACATCAGTATTGTCTTTTTTCATGAGAATTCCACTCGAATATCCTCGTGGCACTATTTCATCTCCTGTTGTTGCTAACTTGGTCCATTTTCTGAGTGAAATATTAAATTCCCATACATCTGAATAGGATTCATCTCCACATCCTCCAAATAAGAGTAATGAATGATTACTCTCTCTGTACAGAAATACATGACCTCTTCTTCTAGATGGCCATTCAGAATTTCCATCAGTTGGTTCTGTAAATTGCTCCCAATTCCACTGACAGGTTCTTCCATCTACACGTATTAAATCATTGTAATATTTTGATTCTTGGTTATCGAGCCCTCCAAACATCCAAAATATTGGGTCATTCTCTTGTTTAGTAAAGCCATGATAGTATCGTGAATCTTTTTTATCCAGATTGGAAGAAATTGGTTTCATCCATGTATATGTTCTCAAATCAAATCTATGAATCTTTCCATTTGTTTCATTTCTTCCTCCCCAAAAGTAAACAATTCCATCATGATGAACCACACAAGTATGTGAATCTGAATCACCTATTGAAAATCGACCATCAAAATAATTGTATGCAGGCAACAATCTTCCAACTTTAATCATCAATATTGATGGTGAAATATATATTAAAAACCTACCCTCTGATCGATCAGCCAATTCATAACCAGAAGTCTGCATCACTGGTTCCTTGTATTCATCCTCATCTTCAGTAGTTGTTGTTGTTGTTGTTGTATTCACTTCTTCTTCTTCTACTTTACGTAGACACAAACATCTCTGTCTGAACCAATTTACAGTCCCATCACGTGCAAGTAATTCCTTCTTCATTATTCTTTGTTTGGATATCAAATGGTATTGATAATAGAATATATATTATAATTCCGTATTGGCAAGTTGATCAGTAAATTATTGGCACCAAAATAATAATAGGCTTTGATTTGGTTCAATTTTTTCTTTTATTGTTTGCCTTGTTGTTATCCATCATATCGGATGAGAAAGGATGATGAAAATTCCGAAGAGATGATGGTGATGGTGAATTTGTGATCAATAATCACAATACTCTCATGGTGTGGATGATGAAATTGCTCTTGCACAATTATCTAACTACTAAAATTGTTTTGCTTTTTATTAATAGAAGAATTTAAGAATACTACTTGAAAAGATGTGAGCAGAAAAAGCTTAATACCTTTAATGCAATAACACAAGAGTATTGAATGGAATTAGGTTAATTGATTTCAATACCAGAAAAATATTGTAATGTTTCGGCAGCTTTCCAACGAAATAATTGAGATATTCAGTTTGCCTAGTTAAATCTTCAACATCCTTACCAAATGAAAAGATTCACCAAACAAGGTTAAACATGATTTCCTTCATGTTGTAGTGTTCAATTTTCTAAATGGAATAAGGTGATGAATAAACTTTTTAATAAAGTGAATTTATTTCAAATTAACACAATATCCAACAAAATAAAGGATGGAAAATTACTGGTAATTCTCAACAAACAATCTAATTAGAATTTATTATTAGAATTGATGATGGAAGCTTCTAGTTTTTTAATTTAATAAAAAAAATGTTTGCAAATGCTTTTGCCAACTTTGTAAATTATAGATTCTATGTTGGATTTTTGTTTTCTCTAGTGTATGTACATACAATGATCATCACTAAATTATTGTGGACAAATGATCCTATCCGATAATATTTAAATATAGTGGAAGTATATTTTACTTTTTAGGCTTGGCAATATTAAAGTATGCCCATTTAAAAAACAGTGAACAAGTGATTGAATATAGGACTCATTATTTGAAGGATAAAAGATGGTGGACATTATTTTCAATGTTTGTATTCGGGTAGGTTTAATTTATTTGATTGGATACAAATTATTTAGTTGGATTTGCGAGATGGTTTCATTTGCATTTGTTGAATTGACACTTGTTGTTTCTGTTTTGAGTTTTGGTGTTTTTGTTGGAGTGTTTTATACTGCTTGGTATAATGCTGAGAAAATTACAATGAGAGATTATATTGGAGTATTTATTACAGTGATCGGAATTTTAATATCTGTCATATTTTCAGACAAAATAGTATGTATTTTGTGAATGGAATTGATTATTAGAAATAATAATAGTATCAACCATTACATCCAATTACAATCTCCTTCATTTCAGGTCAAATTCTCGACTTTAACATTCCAATTTTATTTGTAATTTTAATTGTGATTTTACCATTCATTTTGATTGTTTTGGGAATTTTCAGAGTTTTCAAAAATGTCTTTTTCAATTCATCCATTTCTGCAACGTAGGTTGACTTTATAATTTTGAAATTTATTATTTTAGATTTGCTGCATCTAATTTTATTATATTTAAATTATTTATTGAACTTGTAAAGACATCTGTTGAAACTGATGATAATCAATTCAAACATTGGGCCACTTATTTAATTTTGATATTATCCGTTGTATATACAATTTTACACACTCACTTTACTCAAGTAACTCTTGTCCAATATGAATTTAGTATGTTTTTAAACATAATTTATTGAAGAATATTCATAATAACTTTTATTAGCCATTTCAAATGTTCTCTATTATACCATCATGTCATTTATTACTGTTTGTGGAGGTGAATTAATTTTCCGTGAATGGTCAGATACTGAAATATTCCAATTAGTTTTATTATTTATTGGATGGTTTATTCAATTTATTGGAATTTTACTTTTATTGGGATCTCACACAAATACCAATTCGATTTATCCACTCACTCAACTTAATGATTCACACAATGGTCAACTAGTTAGAGTTTCCAATGTTGATTTGGACTTTGATTCTGATTCCGATAATGAAAACAGTAAATCTGAAAAACAACAATCTGCCCTTCTCCAAGATGAAGAAGACGAAACCATGTTGGAAGAAACAGAAGACTTGGAACAACCAAAAACCAATCACTAAATTTAATATAAAAAATATCTATTAACTTTTACAATATGAAAAATCTCACATGATAACTTCCATTAAGAAGTTCCAACAATTGATTCTCATAAACTTGAACAGACAATAGAAAAAATTGGAGTAACACAAACACACATGAAAACATGAACATACAGGAAGAAGTAAATCATCAACAGCAACAGGAAACTTCTCCTAGAACACCACTCAGTGAATCTCCTCCTCTTCCTTCAACAACATCTCTTTTATCTGATAATCATCATGATGATACTAACCCAATGAATAATAACAATAACAATAATAATACTAGTAGTGATGATAATAATAAGAATAATAATATAACAATTGATGATCCTATGGAAGAAAAGGATGAAGAAGAAGAAGAAGAACATTTTGAAAGACCAAAAAACCTCTCCTCCTTTCTTTTATTATTAAAACAATCTAAAACATATAGGAATTTATTTAAGAAGTTTTTGGGATTATTATGTATATTGGTAGTGGTGATTTTGTGGACATTGGGAGGTGAAGCAATTCAATTAATTTATTCAGATATGGACTATGAGAAACCTTTTCTGGTCACCTATATTAGTACTAGTTTATTTTCAATTTACTTGTTGGGATTTATATTTGTTGGAACGTGGAGAAGACCATTGTTAAAAAGTGTATCTTGGTTGATTAGAGCTAGTTTAAATTGTTGTTTACCAAAACAGGTGTGTGAAAGAATGGGAATTTCACAAATTGATAGAAGAGAATATTCTAGAGTTGGGTCAGCAAGTCAAGATTTAAGTCAAACACAAGTTGAAAATCAATCAAATGATGTGGATGTTGGAAAAACATTTAGATTGGCTGTGATTGTGACATTCTTTTGGTTCTTTTCAAATACTGCTTATAATTATGCATTACTTTATACCAGTGTGGCCAGGTAAGTGTTCTTCCTGATCATTGATTCGACAATTTTACAATATTTAGTGATACAATCATTTCTAATACTTCATGTTTATTTACATTTCTAGTTGGTTTATTAATTGGTGTGGAAACTCATTTCAGTGTTTTACGATTTATTGCAATTCTTGTGACCTTATCAGGTGTTGCACTTGTAACTTTATCAGATAGTCATCACAATGGAACAGGAATGAAAACAGATACTGTTTTGGGTAATATGCTTAGTTTATTAGCAGCTATGGGATATGGTATCTATAGTTCAATATTGAAAAAGTATGAGGAAAATGTTTCAATGGCCATGATGTTTGGATTTGTTGGAATTTTGAATTTATTCTTCAATTGGCCAATTTTATTCATTCTTTGGGGATTGGATGTAGAAACATTTGAATTACCTTCTTGGAAAATATTCTTTGCAACAGTTGTTAATAGTTTAATTTCTGCTGTTTTGAGTGATTTATTATGGGCATTGGCAGTTGTCTTGACATCTCCAGTAATTGCCACAGTTGGTTTAACTCTAACAATTCCATTTGCCATCGTTTGTGACATGTTAATTCGTTCAGATTTTTCAGCGTTCAATGTAATGTATGCATTTGGTACTCTATTTGTCTTGTTTGGATTCATTGCTGTTAACACATCATATTATCTTCCAAAGAAAGCTAGAAAATATGATCAACCATACTTTTGCAGTGTTGCCTATCTTGTTACAAAGGTAAAACCACTCATGCTTTCTTCCACCCCTGTTGGAGATATTGAGTCAAACAAAACTATTCGAAATTCCAATAACCAATCACCAAATTCTCATTAACATGATGATATTAAATTTGATAATGGATTACAATAAAACCATTACCAATTTTCTTGAAATATTAGGTACCTACTTTGGTATTTTGACAAACTAGTTCATCATATCATCTGTTTGACAAGTCATTCGAAAGAATTGATTAAAAACATCCAAATGGGTTGTTTCTTAGGACACAAAAAAAACTTCATCACAACCTCTTTATTCAAACAACCCATATATTTCTTCTACAATGTTATTCAGAATTACAGTTGTTAAATGTACTGATCTTCCACCCATGGATGCCAATGGACTATCCGATGGTTTTTGTGAATTGTGGGTTGTCAATTCGAAAACCAACAAATACCTCGAACCACCAAAGAATCAAAATGAAATTAAACGTACACAAATTGTCATGAAGAATTTAAATCCAGTCTTTAATGAAACTTTTGAATTTGATTTTAGTGAAAAGTTGAAGAGACGTGAAATTGATTTTGCAACAAGAGTATCAGAGGAAGATGATATTGATGATGATTATATTCTTGATGATCCGATGGATAATTTATTAATGATTAGAATTGTTGATTATGACAAATTCACAAAGAATGATGGTATGTATTGAATGATGGTTGTTATATAGTAGCTATATTGTTCATGATGTTACTACTGATGATGTTATTGATGATGACGATCAAAACTTGTGGATTGTTGTGAAATTGTTGAATATTATGATTTTATATAATTGATTGAATAATATAATTAATTGAATATGATGATATTGAATAGTAATTGGATTTGTTCTACTTCAAGTATTCGGATTGAATTTAAAACCAAATGAAAAGCAACGTAGAACTTTTCCAATTGTTGGTTCTGATCAGGGTTCTATTGAATTGATTATTGAATCTGTTTATGATCCAAAATCAATGCAAGGTTCTAGTTTTGCTAATTTACCAGCTGTTTCCTCACTTTCATATGAAGCTGATGCTCCTTCAAATGTTATCATGACAGTTGGTCCAGTGATTGGTTTAGTAAAGAGTACTAGTGCTAGAATTCTTGTGGAATGTTCGAAAGATTTGATTAATAATAATGATTCCGAGTTGGTATTGGATGTGGTTTGTTATCCAATTTGTGAAAGATCTCATTTAGAGAAGAGAGATGATTATCTCAATAAGCGTTTATTGCATCTACATATGCATGATACTCATGGTTCTTATCATGAAGCTATTCTTAAACGTTCACTTTTAACAAAATCAAAGAGGGAAACTCTTAAAGCAACTAATATAATCAAAAAGAAGGTCATTATTCCAAATGCCAACATTCCACACACCTTTACAATTGAAGGTTTATCTCCAGATTATGTTTATAGAGTTGAATTCCCTAATGTTGTTAATACCAAGACAAGAGTTGGTATTATCAAGACAATGGTTAGTGATAATTTGGGAAATCTCAATACTAGATCACACCATTTGAACACGGCAGCTGTTAGTTGCAATTTAATTGAAAGACGTATTCCTGATAAGGATGTTTGGGAAAGAATGTTAGAAAAAGTTGATGAACTTGACATTTTAATGCATTGTGGTGATCAAATTTATAGTGATTGTGGTCACAATGCATTCGATGAAGCAAAAAGAATTTGTGATGGTAGAATTAAACTTGAAAAGGATGAGGAAAATGAAATTAAGGAACTTTTTAGAAAGTATTACAGATTAAATTGGAATCACCCTCCAACTAGAAGAATCATGTCTCAAGTTTCAAATTTAATGATCTTGGATGATCATGAAATTAGAGATGATTGGGGATCTGATGAATGTGATAAGGATAAGGGATCTGTTGAATATTATATTGGTAGATTGGCACGTGAAGTTTATTGGGAATATCAAAGAAGTCTCAGAGAAGATGTCCTCTCAATGAATTATGAGGAAACTTTCAAGAAACATGAAGGATATTATCATGTGTTTGGTGATTATGCAATCTTATTCTTAGATTTGAGAGCTGCTCGTTCATTCAATTCAGAATTGTCAGGAGATAAACCATTCCTAACACAACCTCAATGGGATGATTTAAATAATTGGCTTTTCAAGGATAATAATGCCCTTGCTTCTGAGAATATAAAGGCATTGATTTGTGTCTGTTCCGTTCCATTAGTTTTCCTTAATAAGAAGATGACTGATAGTTTACCAAAGATTACTTCTAAACTTTCAGATATGAGAGACCACTGGAATTATGGACATCAATTTAATGAACAAATTGGTATTCTCAACTCAATTAATAGATGGAAGAAAGAACAGCCAAATAGAGAAGCAGTATTTGTTGCTGGTGATGTACATATTGGAGGTGTTACTGAAATTATGTATAATAATGAAATGGTATTGAAACAATTAACCACTAGTTCTGTTTCTAACAATGAATTTTCATGGTGTTTAGGATTATCAATGAGATTTATGCTCACTAAGAGTTCAGAACTCAAAGAAGGTTGGACATTTAAACATCAAAAGTGGACAAGAAAACGTAATTATGGAATTCTTAATATTGCAACAGACGGTGAAAAAGTTACACCAGTGATGAATCCTTACTTGAATACTTACATTAAATCATATAGATATTAAACAATTTCAATCTTCTTCACAACAATAAAATTGTAAATATTTCAAAGTTCATCTTGTAAAAAATGGGCAACAAGGCATCAACACAGGGCAGAATTGGAAGATCTAGATTGGAAATAATTGATTGGAATGATGAGGAGGGAATCATACCACCACCATCATCGGTTATTAAAATATGGAATAGACACGATTTATTGGAGCAAACTTTGACCGATCGAGTAGATATTGACTATTACTATAGAAAATCGTTGGATAGCAAACCTTTCAAGGTAATTATTAAATATTATTATAATTATTTAATAATAATTAAAAGGTGAATTTATTGTCTGAAGGCTACACTAAGGATCAAGTTGCCGATTTTGAAACTCATCCCCATCCATCCTATAGATCTAATAATAGGAAAATTTGTTTAAGACTTAAAGAATTGTTTAACAGGATTGAATTGGAAAATCTGATGGAACATTTGGAAAAACTCCAGTTTCATTCTTTGGAAAAGGAATATCCAAAAGAATATAGAAATTGTAAGAGAGTTTTAATTAAGAGCAAACCAATGGCAGATGCTATTTGGAATAGAATTAAACCAATGTTGAAGGTTTCAGATTTTAAAGATTTGAGACCTTATGGATTTGACAATGAAGGATTGTGGAAACCTATTGGAATTAATGAAGTATTAAGAATTTCAAAATATGAGGAGGGTGGATATTTCAAACCTCATATGGATGGTCAATTTGTTATCGATGATAATCGAAAGAGTATTTTAACTGTATTAATTTATTTGAGCCAAAGTTTTAGTGCAGGAACAAATTATTATCATTGTATTGAAAAGAAAGATAATTCTCTATTATTGCAACACGTACTCTCTACTAATTGCAATATTGGTGATTGTATTCTTTTTAATCATGAAATTTTTCATAGCGGAGAGCCAGTAGATTATGGTACCAAGTATGTACTCAGAACTGAAATTATCTTCCAACGTGTAGATGAGGATAATGTTTCTCGTACTGATTATAAACTCAGTCAAGAATATCAGAATATTAAGAACCTTGTTGAGGAAAGTGATAGATTGGAAAAAGAAGGGGATATTGAAAAATCTACCAAAGTTTACCTTGAAGCTCAATATTTACAAATGAACATTTCATCAAATCTTCAATGTAGTAAGCCAAGCTTTTTGGAAAGCACACTTCCATCAGAGGTCTTATCACTAATTTTCAGCTATCTTACTCCTACAGAGGTCTGTACGAGTATTGTCTATCTGAACAGGAATTTGAATGCGAGTGCAAGAGACCAATACACTTGGAAACAAAGATACAAAGACGAATGGTGCGACATCTCAAAAAATGGGTTTGACTATAACTCTACCATTATGAAAATGGAAGAGGATATATTTCATGACCTCACAGATTGGTTTCATTTATTTGTTTCCAGGAAAAATCTTGATAAGGAATTTTGTGCATTTATTGTTAATCCAGGTCCAAATTATTTCAGGTATGCCCTCAAGAGTGATTCAAATATGAGATTTGAGATTTCATATAGTGGAATTGGAATACATAGCCAGTAAGTTTAAATTCAAAGATCATGACCTAACATCACATCTTTGTAAATAGTTTTTTCTTTCCTGGAAAAGGGCTTAACGATCTATTTCTTGGTGATGCAGGAAAGCAATACCAAAGACTTTATGATCCTATTGATTTATTCATAGATCAAGAAGCAGTTGATCCTATGATTTTAGCTTGTTTTATTGAGTACATATTGAGAGATTCTTTGGACTTGAGTTTGAAACAATATCCAGTACTCCTAGCCAAACCATTCATGTTTTCAAGTGAGGACGAGGAGATTTTGAAAGATATTCTTGTAAGTTATTAAGTTTATATAATGAAATCTAGAATTGGATAGTTTGGAGCTGGAATACCTGCACTTCATATCGAACACTCTTACACATTGATTTCCTTATATTATGGAATGCCTAATTGTACAATAATAGATATACGCCCAGATTATGTAGGTGTTGCAGTTGTAGAAAATGGAAAACCATTACCAACATCAACATTCTTCTCACCAGACTTGACTAATTTTAAACATCATATTAAAGCTCACTATGATATGGACTGGCCAAACAAGTTCGTCCAACAAAATGCAATAGTAAGAATTGATGAAGATGATAGTTCATCAGTTCAGTATGGATTTGGAGAGTTATTTTACACAACAATTTTACCATACATTGAGGAATTTTTACAAAAATTAGAGAATGCTCCTCCAAGTACAATTATTAGAGGTGAATTATCACTTGTTCCGGGGCTTGTAACAAGATTAATTAAGGATCTTTCTGGAAAATTTGTGGAGAAAAACTTTACATTCACTCACGACCCTGAAAATTGTGTTTGGGATATTTTGAAGGGAGGTAAAATAATGTCAAATCTAAGTGATTTCAAAGAAAAATGTCAAAAGAGTGGAAACTATGAACAAGTTTGCCATCCTTCGCAATATGCTACTTTTGATCAACTTTCTCAAAAAATCAAACAATCAAATAACAAGTAATCCTAAGTTCAGGAAGGCTGTTGCTGGTATGGGTAAATTGATTATTTCTGAAATTTACATCAATATGGTTGTTACAAAGAAGTTCATATCATAAAAAATGGATCAAGTTAATACATGTTCAATCTTGGATTTAGATCAAGATTACCTCGATCTTATTCTGTCATTCTGTCCGAATAGAGGATGTTATGAAATTCAATCGATGAGACATGTTTGTAAGGTTTGGAATTTGTTATTGACTGGACAGGGTTCTGAAAGCTCTTCCGATATTGCTTCCCTTCATCAAAGTATATCAAAAACAATTAAGGAAGTATTGAAGAATGATAATTTTCGTGAAAGAGTTGAAAAAGTCTATTTACCTCGATTGTATTATCAAATATTTCTTGATTTCTTGCCCAGAGATGAACCATTGGACAGTTTAATGATTCCTATCATGAATGCTTTTAAAAACAAATTTGGTGATGAGGCAGTTAGAAGAATTTCTAGAGTAGAATTTGAAGTTGATTTCATGATGGAAAACCATCAAGTTCTGGAGAATGTAGAACATACAGTGGATAAGACAATAATATTATCAAATGAAAGATCCGATGAAGAATTTAAAAGTATTGAAAATCCAAACAAGTTATTCCATGTAGACTTCGAAAAGAAGAACAATCCAGAAGAATTCTTTGCCAAGTACAAACCACTGGATGAGATATTCGGAGAATGGAAAAATCGACCATTCATAGATAATGATATGCTTGTTAATCCTTACAGATTATATAGAAAAGTAATTCTTCAGTTTAAAGTTTATAGTGAGGAGTTTTTCTCTAAGGGAGTTTTAAGATTACCAAGTACAGAAATATCAATTGGGGATTCGAGTAATATTTATGAAGAAACTGATGTTGCACTTAAAAGTTGCTTAATTCGTAATTATTCATACCAAGAAACAACAGTGTACAAGTTTAAACCTATTGATCCTAGGAAAGATATGGAAAAATTGATGGAGTATACTATTTACTACTTTTTAAAACATAGATTACTGAGAAGAATGGATAAAATTAATTTGAGTTTGAAAGAATTATTGGAAGATAGTAAGATTAATTACCTAACTCAATTAAATAGGGAGGATCAATATTACTTTCTGACAATGAGAGAATCTATGTTGAAGAAGTGTAGAGATTCATTAATATCTGATGTTCGACATTTCAATGGTCCTATTTCAGAAAAGATAAATGCCTCTAACGCTTGGACTACTGTTGGTCATCGAATAGAACATTACCTTTCTTTAACCTGCTTAGATACAATGAACAATTATCAAAGAGTCAACTTTCTCAAACAATTTTTCAACTTTATGTACAAGGAAAAACTCAACATTTCGGAGAAAGTGAGGAAAGAAGTTTTCAAGAAATTTGGAATTGATCATATTGGGAAATCTTTCACATTCACTGAGACACCAAACAGCCTTAATTTAACTGATATTGTAATGAGCTTTGAGAAAGAATTCGATCACGACAAGAATACCGTTTATTGTCACGAATTCATCTTCCCTTCTTTTCCTATAATGTCCATATGTGATGTTAAAGAAACTACTCCGTTCAATACAAGCAAAAAGACAACAAACGATTACAGTTCTAGGTGCTGCTGCTCAAACCTATTTCAATGTTGCAGAGCACTTTATGGTGTAATGTTTCACCCTGACAGATTTGAAGATTAATTTCTCATGATATAATCACCAAATTATTCAAGGTTGGAGTTATAAAGGAATTAAATGAGGAAACCTCAAAAGAGTTACACATGAATATTAATTTTGTAAATATCGGAATTGAATTTATCTGAGTAACATTTTTCTTGCCTTATCTTGATCATTAGAGAAGGAAAATGTTCCAACAATTGTTTCAGCAGATTGTCTTCTATCATAAATTTGAGAACAAATAACATCCAAAACCTTAATCTTATCATTGTCCATATCCAAAACGTTCAAAATTGAAACAGCGTCATTACATGACATTTGTGCAATATTATTTGTTGACTTCAATTGGTTAATTACCTTGACTTGATCATTGGCAAAATCAAATAATTTAAGAATTGTCACTAAATCCATGGCCATAATTGGACTACATTCGGCAGATGAATACGAAACAACTGCCTTGACCTTATCTGAATCGAAAGTTGAATTCTTACAAGCTGCAATAATTTTTTGAGCCAAACCACCAGATGAATAATTAGTGACAGGTGGAGGTGTATAATTATTTTGTGGAGGAGGTGTATATGTTGATGTGGAAGTGGTATGTGTAGAAACAGTCATATTTGGCATTCCCATGTTGAAACCAATTCCAACTCCTGGCATACCCATATTCATATTTACTCCAACAGTTGGTTGCACACCAATTGACATGTCAACGGTAGGTTGCATAGTGACAGTATTATAATTTGATTCATAAGTTGTGGTATTCATTGTCATTCCAATAGTTGGTTGAGCATTCATTGTAGAATATCCATTAGAAACAGTCATTCCTACAGTTGGCTGAACATGTACAGTTGGTTGTGCACTAACTCCTACACTCAATCCAACACTTGGTTGAGTACTCACTGTAGAATATCCATTATTGGTTGAGGCAGACACTGTCATTGTTGGTTGAACAGTGGTATGAACATTTCCTGACACTGTGACACTTGGTTGAACATGAACATTACCGGACACTGTTACTGTTGGTTCCTCATCATAGGCTCCAGCCAATGAATTTTCTAAACATTCAACAAATAATTTAGAACTAACCAAAATTAACGAAACTTACGGTGACTAACACTCCTGAAAATACTTCTAAAGAATGACATGAAGATGCTTAATGTTGTTGAATTGTTTTTTTGTTGTTAAAAGTTTTAAATTGAAAGCCAACATGATGGATTTGATGCACACAATCTTAACATGGCGTACTGGGAGGTTACACCCTCGGTGTAGCATCATTAGAAACTTTGCAGTGTGACATTCAGATTTTTCCCATGCCGATTGCGGGGGAGGACCTACAGTACTGTTTTAACATTTGGCTCACAACGTTTGATTGCCGTTGTTTAGTACATACAGTAATACCAAAAATCTTGAGATTTGACTTTGCGTGCTCAGTACTATTAAAAAGGAAGACATTCGGGAAGTCCGTTATAATCGGACCGAAAAAAAAATGTGCGTTATCAAAATATCTATTGAGAATGTCTAATGTTATTCCTTAAACTGTCTTAATGTTCAATGAAATGTGGTCGCTCTGTATTAGAATCAGCTATCTTGTTGTATCAATCTGAGCTGGTAAATTTAACATGAAAATTTAACATTCTTTCTGTTGCACAAATTACCAACTCAAAAAATCTGCCAACAGCACTCTTTAAATCAACACCAGAATCAATCATTGGTCTCCAAGCACTGAACATGGACATGTAGAGCGAGAGTTGAATAACAGCTGCTTTTCTTGTCTCTCTCTTCAATTGCTCTAATGAATAGGTTTTTTCTATTATTGGCTTATTGCAAATTAAACTATTCCAATAACTCTCCATTAAATTATGAAAATTATCATTCACCTGTTCACTTAATAAACAGGAAGATATGAAAAACCCTAAATCATAACCACAAGAACCAAATCCAATACATTGAAAGTCAACAAACGCAACAGATTCTTCCGAAACTTGCAACATATTGTCTAATCTAAAGTCACAATGATTGAGTGTCCTGTTGTTGGCGGTGAGTACTTGGCATCCTTCTTCAACAATTTCGAAAATCTTTCCAGAAGAAACTTGCTCATCAATCACTAGTGCATTCTCTGCCAATTGTTTCATACCAGTTTGTGAAGAGAAGTACTTTAAAACATAATGATAGTCTTCCCATTTGTCTTTCCACACTTGTTTTACCTCCTCAACCACTTCCTCTACTGGTAGAATATTATTCTTCTTATTAATCATTGAAGTAACAGTGTGATGAAGTGGAGTCATAACATCATATCCATTCACAACCAACTGAGCCTTGAATTTCTCCTCATCCTCTGCAGTATACCAAAATTCTGATTGTATCAATGCCCACTCCTTCAAGATTAATCGAATCAACTCTGTAGAACATCCAACAATTTGATCTAAAGCCTTCCCTGATTTTCTCAAAATTAATATGAATTGATCCTTGTTGTTTCTATCAATTTCTGCTACATAAACCGGTGGAACAACATTTCTATTCAATAAATTATTTATACTATTAGTATTTAATAAATATTGATAGAAGGCTATTTCCTTCTTGTAGGCTGATGTTTCTGCTAGAAAGTCTCTATCCACATGATGAGCAATACTCTTATCATTCTCATCCTTTGCAAATTTAATAAAAACTTCATCCAGAATATTTCCCTCCGAATCTTTTAATTCAAATAAAACAACTTGACTGCATTGTCCCTGAATATTGGAATTATTATATGAAACGGAAGCCAATTTATCAAGCCAAACCAACCTTCCATTCATATGTTGCTGATTCGAAAGTTTTTCCTTCAAATATTCAACTGTAATTTCTGAAGGTGTTTTTGGAATCATTTTTTTTCCATCTCCAATTTGAAGATTTTCAATTTTTACAATGCAAGTTAGTGCGCATAACCTTAATGAAGTTTGAATATTAGATATTATCCTCACTGTAAACAACTTGATTTGCGGCATATAATTGATAACTAATAGTAGAATTAGTACATTTGGGAGTTTAACTTGTAAAAAAATGGCTGAACGCACTAAGAATGAAGATGAGGAAAGCCTGATCGTTATTCCTTCGGCATTCTCATCTTCTCAACAAGATCAAGCACAACACCTTGAACAGGTTTCGGAAGAGAAAGATAATTGGAAGGATGGTGTAGATATTTCCTCTCCTGAACATTTAGATGGAAATGCTTCGTGGTTTTCGATATTGTTTTTTATATTTGTTGATCCATTATTAAAAGTTGGATTTAAAAAGGCGGGAGATGGTCCAATGATGATTTGGATTAAAAAGTTGATTTCCAAATTGAAAATTAGAGATTTTGAAATTAGAGAAAGTGAGGGAATGACTCATGCAGATATTCCTAAATTGGCAAAACAGTGGACCACTGAACATCAATTTGAAATATTTGAACCAATATTTAGAAAGAGTTTCATTAATGAAAGACAGAACTATTCAGAAAATGGAGGAATTACAAAGAATTTTGGAACTTTATTTTTGAAAGTTAGCGAGAGAACATTTAGATGGAGAGGATGGTATGGTGTTGGTCTGTGGAAATTAGCAGAAATGATTTTCCATTACGTTTCACCATTAATTTTATATTTGTTATTGGAATCTATCAAGTCAACTGGTATTCAGTCCGATTCTAAACCCTCAAAAGCAGTCGAATCCATATCTATGTTTTATAATGTGCAGTATTCAGTTGTTGCTTTTCAAAATGAAACTCTTCAAAATGCTGCACTCATCACAAATTCAACATTTAATAACCAAACCAGTTGGCTAAATCAGAACCTTCCTTTAAGCAATGGATTTTTCCAATTTGGGATTGTAATCTTGCTGTTCTTGTGCAATATACTGCCAACAATTTTCATCAATCAGTATACCTATGGAGTGGGTAATCTTTGGTTTGCTTGGAGAGGTTGTATTCAAGCAGCTGTTTTTCAAAAGATTAACAGAATTACTAGCTCAGAAAGAAGCAAATTCAAAAGTGGTGAAATTACCAATTTATTTACCACAGATCCAACAAGAATTGCAACTCTTATTCTATATTTTCATGAATGTTGGGTTGTTCCAGTTTCACTTTTGGTCGGTTTGTCCATGATTTGCATATTCTTTGGATATAGTGCCTTCATTGGAGTGGGAGCAATGTTATTAGTGAGTCCTCTTATTCCAGTACTAGCCAAGATTCTAACGAAGGTTGAGGGATGGCTCAGTAAGTTTAGAGATGAAAGAGTAAAGAATTTGAACGAATTACTGAATGGTATTAGAATTATCAAATTCTTTGTTTTTGAGGAAAAGATGAAAGAGAAAGTTATGGAGAGTAGAAAAAAAGAGTCCAAAGGGCTGTTTGCATCTGTCCTTACCATGAGTTCACAAAGATTTGCAGCAGTTTTAATGTCAATAGTTGTAAGTTGTAAATTGTTATTAGAGTTTTTTTTTACACTTTATTAAGGGAGGAAGCGTAACATTTATTTCATATGCTTACTTTGGTGGGCAGTTGACAATTTCAAACATGTTTACTGGCCTTATTTTGTTTGATACTTTCAGAGTACCCCTCACAACCTTTCCACTAGTTCTTTCTGGATTAGTTTCTTCTTATGTGAGTGCTAAACGTGTTGGACGATTTCTTTACAGTGATGAACAGGTTCATCTTCCTCACGACCATTATAATAAGGCTCATTTATGGAATGAAGTTTCCAATCGCTCTTCTTCTGATCACTCTACTAATTTGGAAGATAATGTTGCAATTGAGTTTGAAAATGCGTCCATAAAGTGGACTGAAGACGGTGAAACTATAGTTTCAAACTTGAACTTAATATTGGAAAAAGGAAAACTCTATTCAATCATTGGAGATACTGGTTCAGGAAAATCGACCCTCATTTCTTCCATAATTGGGGAGTCAATTGTCTCTGAAGGCAGTTTGAAAGTGAATCCTCAGTTGAGCCTTTCTTTATGTGATGAAAATCCATGGATGATCAATTCCAGTGTTAGAAACAATATCATTTTCGATAAGTCCTTAGAATTTGACAGTGAAAAGTACAACAGGGTTTTGGAAGTTTGTCAATTGAAAGACGATTTGGAGCAATTCTCAAATTTTGATGAAACTGAAATTGGTTTCTCTGGAATTAATCTCTCAGTTGGCCAAAGACATCGTATCAGTCTTGCAAGAGCTTGTTACTCCAATTCAGATATTATCATTATGGATTCTACACTTAATTCAGTTGATGCAAAGATTTGTAAGTCGATTTTCAGAGATTGTATTTGTGGCCATCTGAAAGGTAAAACCAGAGTGTTACTGACCCATTCACTTCAATTATTGGAGATGGTCGACGAGGTAATTGTTCTTGAAAAGGGTAAACTCATTGCAAAAGGACCACTTCATTCGATTATGCATGCCTATGATTTTTCAAAGTTAATTTCGGAAAAGGGAGAAGAATTCGAAAACAATGAATCCAACGACAAGGAGGAACAAGTGAAAAAAGATCCGAAATCCACTGAAAAAGATGACAAGAAGGGTAAACTTGTAATTGCTGAAGATAAGAGCAATGAAACTATTAGCTGGGGAGTTTTTCTTTCGTTTGTAAAAGAATGTGGAATTATACTAGTTTTGTTTAGTATAATTTCATGTCTATTTTCAGTTAGCTCCAAAGCAGGTGGTCAAATATGGATATCAGTTATGAATAATGATTATCTCGGATTGGATATCTTTACTTATGTTTGGATTTTCTTTGGAATTGGTCTAACAGATGCTTTTTTTGCTTCTCTGAAGGAATTAGCTTTTGGTCTTGCCTCTCTTAAGGCCTCCAACAGTTTTCACAAAAAGATGTTGAATAATATTCTTCATGCCCCAACTAGATTCTTTGATCAGAACCCAACAGGAAGAATTTTGAATAGATTCACACAAGACGTAGTGGTATTGGACACACAAATGATCTTTGCATTGCCACAATTTATCACAACAATTATTTCAGTTTGCTTTACACTTGTTATGATTTCAATTGTCACTCCACTATTTCTAATTGTAGTTATTCCTATCGCTCTTGTATTCTTTGTGGTCCAGGAGTATTATAGAGCTACATCACGTGAAATTAGAAGATTGGAATCCATTTCTAGAAGTCCAGCAATGTCACATTTTAATTCCTGTTTGGAGGGTGTTAAAACCATTAAGGCTGCTCTTATTCATGAAAGTATTTACAAGGACAATTTTATGAAGATTGATTTTACAAACAAACATTCATACGGAAGATTTCTAATCAATAGATGGTTAGGTGTTAGAATTCAATTAGTTGCACAATTAGTTATTTTTTTTACAGCATTATTTGCAATTATTACGAAACACTTTCAACATAATAACGAAGCTCTTTTAGCACTGGTTATTACTTACTCCTTACAATTGAGTGATACTTTCACAGAGTTTGTTCGTTCATTTGTTGATTTGGAAAGTCATATGACTAGTGTAGAGCGAATCATTCATTACAGTTCAAATATTGAACAAGAGGCCCCTTACGAACTCGAAAGTGATCCAATTCCATCACAATGGCCTTCTCAAGGGCATGTTCAATTCAACTCTCTTTCTGCAAGATACAGAGATGATCTAGACCCAGTTTTGAATTCCATTCAACTGGAGATTAAACCAGGAACAAAAATTGGAGTTGTTGGAAGAACAGGAAGTGGAAAGAGTACCTTGCTAATTTCCCTGTTTAGATTCATAGAAGCAAGTGAAGGAAATATAACAATTGATGGAGTGGATATTTCACAAATTGGATTGAAAACTCTCAGAAAATCTCTTTTAATTATTCCACAAATCCCTATTCTATTCTCTGGTACCATTCGATACAATCTAGATCCATTCAATGAATTTCAAGACCATGAAATTTGGAAAGCCTTAGAGAGAGTTCATATGAAAGAGAAAATTCAACAAATTGGACTCTCTGGAAATGTAACAGAGAATGGCAGCAATTTCTCAATTGGAGAAAGACAATTACTTTCACTTTGTCGATGCATTTTGAGAAGAGCTAAAATAATCATATTTGACGAGTCAACAGCTTTTGTGGATCACAATAGTGATGAGATTGTGCAAAAAGTCATTAGAGAAGAGTTTAAGGAATCGACAATCATTACTGTTGCCCACAGATTGGATACCATTATTGATTCTGATATGGTTGCATTTATGCAGGATGGTGAAATAATTGAAATCGGTTCTCCAAAGGAATTATTATCTCAGCATGATAGTAACTTTTCAAAATTAGTGAATGAAACAGGTAAAAACTATTCAGCACATTTGAAAAAGAAGGCGAATGATAACTGATAGATTTAAAATAAGATTCAGATTGAGTAAATATACTGTTGAATCCTTTTGAAGATTGTAATCTCCAACAGTACAGTCTTCTTATTGTTTTCCTGCATAAATTAATTGTTGATACGAGGATTACCCTATCTTTTGCTATAGTATCATTAGATTCCATTTCAATGGTGATTGTCTTTCCTGTCAAGTAAAATCAAAGTTATTAACTATATATTGCATCATCATCTACTTTCAAAATTGAGGAGTTAAAAAGTTGTTCTGTGGACCATTATCTTCTCATGTAGTATAGGAGGTATTTGTGAAGAAATTTCAGGTGGAAACTGATTGTGGTATACAACATCATCGGATGGACAAAATGTTGTTGAGTAAATGGGAGTAAGCCAACAATAGCAGCCGGAGTGGAAGTACCACTGGATGAGATATCTGGACTATTTCTTTCTTTTAGATTTGGGGTTGTTTGTGAGAGAATTATTTGGACTAATCTCAATACAAGGACCTGATGACGTTGCAGCAGCTGAAACTGTGGATACAGTAAGTTTTGTTTCCCTCTTAATGCAAATTTAGAACTGAAAAAAATGAAGAAGCAAAACAACGACTTTAACATCGTGCCATCCATGTTGGTGCTTATTGTCTGTCGTGCTTTCACCAAAGACACCAATGACTTCACCTTACTAGCCAGCTCAACTATTGATCAACTATTGCTATCGTATAATAAAATAGGCAAACAATGGCCTCAAAAAATGGTACAATTTATTACCAACAGAACATTGAAAAACTTTACGTATTGGCGAGAGTTGTTCGTTGATGAAAATATTCAACCTTTAATACAATTTTTATTGAATCAAGAGGATGTTGATCAGGCAACTAAGGCTTCAATTTATAAACTTGTTAGAAAATATAAGTTATCCATTGGTGGTGATGAATTTCTACCTAACACCAGTTTCTAGATTACAGCGATCACTATTCATGACAAATCAATAATTTGATGGGATTGTAAAGTATTTTAACATTTCCAATACGGTTTACAACATGACACTTATTTCAGAAGCATCTTTACAATATAATCAGCTAAATCTAACAAATGATATCATCAAGAGTCAATTATGATCTTCTTCATGCTTTAAATGTGATACTATTTCATGTGTTTCTGAACAATAGGGACCAGACACTTTGAATATTGTAATAGTTTCGGTTGGAATAGCTTTCAGATCACCAGTCGTCTATTGAAAGAATGGAATCATCTTCTTGGCCACCTTTTTCAATACTTCCATTTCAGAGTTGGATCTATTTTTAAAGAAAGAAATATACCATAATGAAATGAATGTTTTCAACAATCTGAAGCTAAGAGAGATTGTAAATCATTACTGAATTTGAGGCATGTAGTGTAATTCTAACATCACGATCAGCTCATTTCTCTGAAGTGTTGGTGGCGAAACTCCACCCATGCCTTTTTTACAAAAATTTCATTAAGAATTTGAATGGAACTTTGGTATAAGTTTTATCTGGTTCAAAACCATCAATTTTCGAATGGTCTTTTAGTACTCACAAATTAAACTATAACAAATTAAGAGATAGCTCATTATCTTAATTTTTATATCAACAATGGCTACGGCCATATCACGATGAATGCACCTCATCCCGTCCGATTTGAGAAGTTAAGCAGTAGTCTTTTTGGGTTTTTTAACAATAGTTTGGAAACATTTTTAATAATTCTTGGTCAATTCTAATCTTTTTAAACAATTTTTAACTCTTACCACTCCATTTATCAAATAATTCAGTCTTGTAAAGCTTCCTTATTTGAATCTTTGTGACATGACGATTTTTTGATGATTTCAAAGGATTTAATTTGTCCACACTGTATCACGCTTGATCCTTTCTACAAAAAGTTGATCTTTCTAATGGAACTTCAGTAATTCTCTCAATAACTTTCTTAATTTTCAAATACTCATTTTCATTTACAGTACTATGATTGAAATATTTCACTTTCGTTTACAAACAGTATCTTACCTGTCCAAATAGGATTATCAGTTCAACTTTTAGAGTTTCCTGTAGGAAAGTTTAAAGGGTTAAACTTCTATAACGTTAAAATATAATAACTTTTTAACAATAAAATACTCAACTGATAGTGGAATAGTTGCTTAGTATTGGCATTATTGAAATTCCATAAAAAAATATATTTAGCATTATGAAAGTAATTGAGATCTTAACTTTAATCAGCAAATCCTGAAGTACCTCCATAATCACCTCCTCCTCCTCCACCACCATAATCATATCCACCACCACCAGAGTAGTCTCCACCACCACCATATCCTCCAGAATAATCATAACTTGGTGGCTCATACTTGTATGTTTCTTCAACAGTGGTTGTTGAATATCCTCCATATGGTTCACTTGTAGTAGATGGAGCGTAATAACTAGTTTCTTTTTGTCTTGTTGGTTGGTCGACCTTTGTAGATGGGGCTGTTGTCGACATTGGAACATCAACTCTTGGATGTGCTGAAACACTTGGTTTGTAAACTGAGCTAGTTCCCCAATTCTTCTTTAGGAAATAGATTGTGACAGCACCTATTAAAATTATTGCTATAACTCCTACTATAATTAATGGGATTCCAATAGCTTGAAAATAAAAATCTGATTTCATACTAGTACCAAGTCCAATTATCTTAATTTCTGGTTTGAAATAAGAATTAGAATTTAATCCTGTCATGTTGAAAGTGGCCTTATACTGATTGTCAATTGTCGAGACTTGACCATTGACACAAGTCAAATTATAGGATGAGATTGATGAATCAAATAGGATTGTGGTTGAAATGGATGAAATAAAGGAATTATCCTGATAGTGATATCTCCAAACAGTGTCTGTTGACTAGTTTTCTCATTGTAATGATTAATAAAATTGTAAACTTACAACTTCAAGATTTGGAATTAGGGAAAATGATATTCTGAATGAAAACTTGGTTAGTGCATTTGAGGGAGTGGCAGGACTCAAAGTCGAAACAATAAAATAGGATTCAGAACCACTTTCTAACTTGGAAGAAATCGAATAGGTTGAATCCGAAATAAATACCTTGATTGATAAAGGATCAACACTTGTTGCAATGTCACGTGGAATAGGTCTTCCAATCCTTGAGTAACTTCCGTTAAAATTATATTCAAAGTCTTCAACAATGTTCATGGATGATCCTTTTTCCAAGAATTGAATATTCGAAACGATAGAAGAAATGGAATATGATTTTTGAGCATGAATTGATGAAAGTTGATACAAAAGTATCATCAAGATAACAACAACCTTCATCATCCCACCATCCGTGTATTCCAACATTTTTTTTGATGTTCAAAAGTTTATTCAAGTTTATCCACAGCTCTGATAACTTGCTTTATGTGGGTACCTCGCAGTGGAATTGGTGAGACAATGTCCAAGTTTGTCCTAGCTGGAATCAGAGTGGAAAGGATCATGAAAAGAGATCAGTATCTTGGAAAGTTCAATGTGAAAACTGGTTGTTGGATTTAATCTGACATGTATTGAAGAGCCACTATACGTTATGAATAATTGACTCAAAACTTCATTGGTGTTATTCTTTATCATTCCAATTTTAATATCATACCTGTCCATATTCTTATAATCCTCGATAGAATTCTTGACAAAATGACACAAATTCCACCCAAGGTACAAGGTTTGATAACTTGGGTGACAAGGTACAAGGTTTGATAACTGATCTTTTTGAATTTCCTTATGACTATTGCAGTAAACGCCAAACTCAATTGCATTTCAGTAATTAATGGGATGAAATCATTGTGCAAAGTATGCTGTTGACCTGTTGATAAAAAACTTGAAAGTTTTGGGAGTTTTTTCAATCTGTTGGCCAAGGTAGTGAAGAACTCTTTCATTTATGTACCTAAAATGCAAAGAAAGTTCCAAATAGATCTGCATGTTCACATGATGAGTGCAAACATATTTTAAATGCTGCCAAAGGACATTTAAATTGTTTAAGTTTCTATTAATTATTAAAAAAATTAAGGTACCAATCTGCATGTTCACAAATCCCCCATTCACAAACCATGGCTGGTAAGGAATGCAGCAATCATCTATGAACGAGGAAACCTACAGCGAAGCATGTTTCCAGTTCGATATCATGCTCAAGATATGTGACTACAGAGTCTTCATCTTGGTTAACCTCAAAGGTCAGATTGACTCAAAAAAGTCGAGTTTATGTATTCCTACAGAAAAGATCCTGTAGAAGTACAGTCAATGGTTTTATCAAGTTTCATTTGTGAGGTTTGTGATATTGGTTTTGAATGTGTGAAAAGTGAGGTTAAAAAATTGTGGTACTTTTATGTGAAAAATATAAATTTCGATTCAAGAAAATAATTGAATGTTGATGGCTTCAAGATCAGCTCACAATTTTTAAGAACTTCCTCCTGAAAGTTGTAAGAAACAACTAATTAAGTGAAGAATTTCCTCATTCCTTGCACAAATACTATTATAATCTGTGAAATGACAAAAAGACAGGTTCCTAATTGAGATGAGGTGATATTGATCCTCCCTATGAACTTGTTGATCAAATGAAAATTACATTCATGAATGTTTGCTTCAAAAGTTGAAAGTGGCATTTCCTAAAATATAAATAGAAAGAGAGCTGGCTTGAATGTGACAAAATTGTCTCTTGTTCAATTAAAAAAAAAGAAACCTCCTGCAATGAATCTTCAGTCGAGTATTTTCATAGATTCATTGAGCCCTCTTGTCCAATCAAATCGTTCTAGAAAGAGTGGCGGAGGGCTGATAATTAATGTAGAGGGAGGAAATCCCTGATTGTAACCAAGTATTTGCAGTAATGTGAATCCACAGCAGTTAAAAGAGTCTCCTTAATAGTAAACAACAACCCGAACAATTTGGATAAGATTGAATTTACAAGTTTTTCAATAAAGTTCTTTAAATTGTCAAATGATTTGTATTTAATTTTCTTCAATGTTTGTACATTTCCATTTCAATATTCTCTACATTTCAATATTTAAAGCTGTAAAAACAATAAGGTGAAATTAAAAAGACTACAGCTTCACAGGTTCCCAAGTTGTCTCCAACCTCAGTACTGATGTGGCTCGACGATGCTTAACTTCTCAAATCGGACGGGATGAGGTGCATTCATCGTGATATGGCCGTAGCCATTCACTACTTCAAAATGTATAATTTCAATGTACCTTCCATAACAGTTCATCCTTGCAAAATCCTTAGTACCTTATTCAGACCAAAAACTTCAATCAACAAGAAGGTTATTCCAGTTGACAATTTCTGACTTAATGAATTGAACAATTCAATGTTGACTGTATTTTCCTTTCCAAACAAAGACTCAATTATTCCATATTTGCACTGATATCGGGAGATTAAATCTGGTAATGTAATTCTTCATGCAACATCATCAGCACAACGTTACCTGTTCATTTGCAACTGAAGGTTCTTCTTCAACCCCAAGATGATCATCCTCGAAGTTTCAATATAAAAATGTCCTCACTCGTTCTTGCATTGTCCCTCACCCTGGTTGTGATGGTTGTTGTAGTGTGGTTGGTTTTATTCAAGGAAACACCAGAGACTGATCCATTGAGTATCATGTTCAATGATGATCCGAACAGCATGGATAAACATCAACATGTTGAATATCAGGATCCTAACGAAGTATTGGAAAAGGGAGAATACATGGAAGAAACCAATATTTACAAGTTGAGATTGTGGAGTAAGCAAATGCCGAATAGGCCTGCTCTCTGGTATAAGAATCAATCAAGTCAGGCAAAGGAGTACATTCCTATCACTTTTAAAGAGTACAATGACCATGTTCAAGAGGTTGCCAAATCACTTCTTGCTCTCGGAATTAAAAGAGGTGAGACTTGTTGTATCATGTCTGGAAATAACAAGGAGTGGAATTATTTAGATTTGGGTTGCTTGACTGTTAATGTTATTTGTGGAGGAATTTACTTTTCATCATCAGAACTTCAAGTATTGCACTTGTTGAATCACTCAGAAGCAAAGATGGTTGTTGTGGAAAAGAAGGATCATTTTGAAAAAGTTAAGAGATGTATTTCCAAGTTGACTGATTTGCAAAAAGTTGTGTTTATTAATGAAAGTGTTTTGAATGAGTGTTTGAAGGAAAACCCAGAGCCACTTTTGAATGCTTCTGGTATTCAAGTTCAATTGTGGAGTTGGAGCGATTTTATCAAACTTGGAGAAAATATTACTCAAGACCAAGTTGATGAAATTTTCAAGTCAATCAAGACAAATGATGTCTGTACCGTGATTTACACAAGTGGTACAACAGGTGCACCAAAAGCTGTTCAATTGACATATAGAGCAGTTACCTCAGCTACTCTTGCAGCTAGAACAATTGCTAAATATAATGAAACTCATCCAGATTTTGATATTGAGAATCATAATAATACCTATCTCAGTGTTCTCCCACTTGCTCATATTGCTGAGAGATTGTTAACTATTTATATACCTTTGAGATGCGGATATCAAGTTTATTTTGCTGAAAGTATTTTCACTTTGTTGAATGATTTACAAGTTGTAAGACCTCATATTTTCTTTGGAGTACCAAGAATTTATGAAAAGATCAAATCTGGTATTGAAACCAATCTCAGCAAGGTCAATCCAATTGTTAGATATTTAATTCAACACTGTATGAAACAAGTATCCAAATACAATACTTTGGTTGCTATGGGAAGAAGCACTAGTTCATTGTTGGATTTCAGAGCTAAATTAATTTACAAGTTCATTGTTGGACCATTGAAGAGAAAAATTGGATTTGATAGAACAAGAGTTTTCGGAGTTGGAAGTGCACCAATTTCAAAGGATGTTATGATATTCTTTTCTGGATTGGATGCCATGTTAATTAACATTTATGGTTCTTCTGAATCATCAGCTATGGGTATGTATAGATAGTTCAATTTGAAAATTCCTTAATATAATTATCTGCATAATTAACAGGTTCATCCATTAGACCAAGAGCTCTCCATTTCGATAGTGGTATGTTTAATAATTGATTTGACATTTCTTAACAATGAAACAGTTGGTGTTCCAATGCCAGGTACAGAAATTAAAATAGATGTCGATGGTGAAGTGTTAATTAAGGCACCATCAACAATGGTTGGATATGCTAAAGATGAAAAGTCAACCAAAGCTGCTTTCACTGAAGATGGATTTTTGAGAACTGGTGACTTGGGTATATTAAGGAATGGTTTCTTAAAGATTACTGGTAGAAAGAAGGACATTATCATGACTAAGAATGGTAAGAATGTTGCCCCAGCATATTTTGAATCATCATTGCAACATGACATTATCAATGGAAGCTTAATGATTGGAGATGATAAAATTTTCCTCTCTGCCATTGTTTCCCTTGAACCAACCCAATTAATGAAATATGTCAAAGATCACCATAAGGAATTTGGTGTTGAAAATGTAGATTCTCTATCAGATTTAACACCAGAAAGAGCTCTGAATACCTACCATAATCATCCAATTATTTATAAATTGGTTGAATCTCTCATCAAACAAGTGAATAGTAAGGTATCAGATGCTGAACAAGTTAAAAAGTTCAAAATTCTGTCCAAATCCTTCTCAATAGATGGCGGTGAATTTACTGCAACTTTGAAAACCAAAAGACATGAAATTTTGAAAAAGTATGAAAAGGAAATTGATGAAATTTACTCTGGTGTTAAGGAATAATCAACAAACCACCTTTACTAAATTAATATTGTAAATAATTATTTAATTGTAAATATTCTCTAGTACATGCTATCATTAATGTCGCAGTGTCTATCAAAGTTATCGATTAATTCTAATCAATTGATGAGCATCACCAACAAATAAATATCTACATATAAAAACCTCCTAGGTTACGTTTGATCAAGGTGACCAATAATAACTCGGACCTCAAGTATTAAATAATGTTATTTTACATTAACTTTCATCAATTTAATATATTTGAACTTCCGAAGTGCAAACATCTTGACAATAATAGCCAAGAGATCTGATCCACCCAATGCTATCACTCTAAGTTTGAACAATATGTATTGAATTAGAATAAACTCCAGATATCAATTTCATTTACCTTATTTTGAGTGAACAATTACATCTTCAACGTATCTGTCTCATTAATTTGTAGATGAGTAGCGCCAACAAACACGGTAACGGTTTTGTATGGAAGGCAACAATGTAACGATTCCCGAAATAAACAGTTTGAAATAACAAGCGTTCTATTCAAGAACTAACAAACAATGAAGTTGCAGTTGTTTCATCTTGTTAGTATTGTTGAATAGACGTTAATTTCATATATTGACGTTATCAAATCCTTTTGCTAACTCATCAACAAGCTGGCTCGAAAACATCAAGACTTGCACAAAATAGCGCAGCCAATTGCGTTTTTGAATCTCTCGCCCATCTTCGGACGGCACCACTTTAAAAAAAAACAAATAGGATCAAATATATTATTTTGCTGTAGGTTGATTTTCCTTCAAAAGCACTTTTACCAAGTAACCTCAATTTATAAACACCTCTCCAAATGAATCTCTCCATCTTTGAACGTGTTGCAAATTTAAACACTTCCCAACTCGTACGATGACTATTAAACTCACCACCCAATTATGACAACACTATTACAACAACAACTATCCCTACAACAACAATTAATTATTATATATTATTATATTACATATGCATGTAATATAATTACATGTTGTTGTTGTACCTCCTTCATCATCACACCAACAATAATTTCTTCCTTTGATATTGATCATAATCATCAAATAGATAATGTCCACCCAAGATCAAGAACAAAAGAATGGTGCTGGTGACTCCAACATCATGATGATGATTCATTCTCAATCTAACCAAAACCAAGGGTATGTTGTGAATATATATTATCAAATTGGAAATATTAATTTAAATTATTATTATTATGATCATCACAAATGACAACAACAATTACGATCATCACCATAAACACTGTTGATCAACTAACTACCACAACATTTTGTCTTGACAACATTCATATTGTCAACCTGTAATTATGTCTTTTTATACAAACAGTATGGCCATGACCCAAATGACTCAAGGAGCTGGTGCCACACAATCAACACAAGTTACCAGTGAAGTTGAATCACCACCACAATCTGGAAGTAACTCCAAGAAGAGAGCAGGACGTAGGAAAATTAACATTGAATTCATTCAAGATAAATCTCGTAGACACATTACTTTCTCCAAGAGAAAGGCAGGTATCATGAAGAAGGCTTACGAACTTTCTACATTGACTGGTACTCAAGTTCTGCTGCTAGGTAAGTATTTACTGTAATCTACATCCTTATTTAAAATCCAAATTTAGTTGCTTCTGAAACTGGTCACGTTTACACATTTGCTACTCCAAAGCTTCAACCTCTCATCACTCAAACTGAAGGTAAAAACCTTATCCAACAATGTCTCAATGCCCCAGAAGCTTCCCAACAACAAATGATGGGAGGTGGTGATGAAGACGAAGATGAAGAAGGTGACGAAGATGAATATCAAGGAATGATGGGAAATCCACAAATGATGGGCAACCCTCAAATGATGGGAAATCCTCAAGGAATGGGTAATCCACAAATGATGAGTCAACACAGTGGTCAACCAATGATGAATCAACAAAACCAACACATGGCTGGAGGTATGCCTCAAACTCAACACATGGGACAAGGCTCTCAACAGGTTCCTCAAAATCAAAATCAATACTATAACCAACAATCCCAAGCTCAACAATCCACTTTGCCACCACAACGTATGATGAACCAACAAGCCAATTCAAATAATGGTATGGGACATTTTCAAGTTCCAATGAACAACCAATCTCAAGCCCAAGGTGGTGGTCATCAACCTCATTATAACTTCTAAGCTAGATTCATATGTGTACACTAAAGTATTAAAAAACAAATAAATTATTATTCTCTAAAATGTAAAATATGTCATTAATCATCTCAGCATATTTCAGTGATAAAAAAATATCTAAACATCTCAAATAAACATATCTCAAAATGGGACAGTTAGAGAGCAAAAGTCTTTCTGATAATTCAGACCACAATAACTTTCAAATGCTTCAACAAAGACAGCAAAGAAGAGGTTCAAATGTTGGTCAAATTCATGCAACAAGTCCTCCAACTTCAACAACAACTTTCGGAGCAAATTTACTTTTCAGTAGTAGAAGTGATGATTTATTTGATGAGTTGGAAGATGATGATTCAAAATCATCTCAATCTTTCCAAACCTCTACACAATTTCTCTCACTCTTGGGTCATAACATTTTGGATCAGGCAAAAAAAGTTAATGACCTTCATACAACACAAGTACAATCAATTCCAATTTATGGAAATAATAGAAAGGATAGTGTTGATCTTTCAAAGGCTCCAAAGTTAGTTCTTGTCGGTACTGGTAGTTCAGGTTTGTTTTAAATTCTTTTTAACATTTCTTCTTATTGGAATAATTTCGTTTTTTATATTCGAATAATATTAGGAAAGACATCACTTTCAAAGTTATTGAAGATACATTCATCTGATTATTCAATCACTAATTTTGATATTAAGAATTGGAGAAAGATTCTCGTAAAGAATATTTTCCAAGGTTTGTTTTAATTATAACTGATTATTCGAAACCTGACTAGCATTCCGTGTTCTTTTTGATGTTAAGAATAACCTATTTCCAAATGTGCCGTATCTGAAAAAAGAATCAGAAGAATTTAAAACTAAATTCTCTCAAATTCCTTCAGATAGTATTGACAATATTCTTGGAGATACCACTTTTTTGAGTGATGAAATTTGTGAAAGATTGGTTGATTTTTGGATGGATGAACCAATTATTCAAATGTGTTACTTTTTTGCAAGTATTGCTTACAAATTTATTGAAGGATATGGAGATTATTCTAGAAATAGAGCTGAGAAATCAGTTTATATTCGTCACTTGAATCTTGAAAATTTACCAACTCTCATTGATCAATTGGAAGATGTTTTGAGTTATGAAACTGAAGGAGATGATTTACAGTCAAAGTTTTCAAGTGCCATTAAGGATGATTCACACATTGTAACTGAGCTCATTGTTAGTACCTATGTAAAAACAACTGGTATTATTGAAATTCCAGTTAAATTTGGTGATAACAACCTGATTGGGTTGTATGACACTGGTGGTCAGGTAAGAATTCAATTTAATGAAATATTCTAATATTAATTAATATCATTACAGAGAAATGAAAGAAAAAAGTGGAAAAATATCATGAATGATAACTCTCAAACACTCTCTGGAGTTTTGTTCCTTGTTCCTCTCTCTGAGTATAATCAAATTTGCTATGAAGATGATTCAATTAATAGAACTATTGAATCTTTGAATTTATTCTCAGAACTTGTAAATAGAAATACTTTTGGATCACTTCCATTCTTTTTGATTTTCACTAAAAAGTTGGTCATGGAGGAAAAGCTCAAATTATACGATTTGACCTACGTCCCATTCAAAACAGAACTTCCACAGGATTTAAAAGTTGAATTGAAACTGAATGAAGAAAATAAGAAGGATTTATTGGTTAACATTTTGAAAATGAAAAATAGTCAAATTGATAATCTCACACCTAGAGAAATTCAATTGATTGATAGATTTTCATCTGATACACGTTATTCACCATCTCAATTATTGAAAATCATTGGAGGTGATAAGACTATTGAAAGCTCCTCAACTGTGAAACATTCCGAATTTGTAAATAAGAATATTGAATTCTTTAAGGAACAATTTTTCAATGTGATTCAAGATCCAGAAAGAAAGGAACAAGTTATTCGTGATCATCAAATTATTGATGTTAAAGATTTTGATCATACCATCCAATCCATGCATTCCATTTTCAAAAGTATTTCAAATCACTAATTTATTGAGATTCATTTATCACTCAAATATTTACCAAATACAAGTGCAAATAATATAATAGAGGATATATAAATCACAACTATATATCTCAATATTAGTAGAATTGAAAAGAAGGTTGTTTTATCCAATAATAAAACTTGTTCATGTAAAATATTTAAATTTAATCCCCAAATAATTAAATCAAAACAAGAATTTAATATTAATACAAAAATTAGATAGATATTCATTTTACGACACGATTTACTCATCATCATTGATCCGAATATAAAAGAAGCGAGTATTAAATAGTAGGAAATTAAAAAGGTTGTCTCTACATCATTTGTAAAATGTATCCAATTTACTTGATGTAATATTTGATCCTTGATTGCAATCCTCAAACTTTTAAAAAATACAAGAATGGTATCATTGTACAGTGATGACATTTTTTTTAAATATATAATTAAATTTAAATTCATTACAAAATAATATTAATTATTAATATTGTTGATATTTAAAAAGAATTTAAAAAAAAATGCGTAAATTCCTTCCGAACCTCAAAGTTGATAGTCCATTCAAGAAGAAGGCTACACAAGTACCAGCCCGAAGTACAGACAGCCTTGATGATGATGATGATAGATCGGAACGTTCCAATCGATCCAACCGATCAACAGTTTCAACTCCAAAGAAATTGGTTGATAGTTCTCCATTAGTTGGTTCTGAGAAATCATCTAGTCTTCCATTTACATCAGTTTCTGAGGTAAAACGATCGATACAACAGGAAAAGGATTTGTATGTCTTTATATTAGCAGATAACTTATTAATTATATTAAAGATTAATTGTTTTGGGATATGGAGTGGAATATATAACTCCTACAAAGACTAGTTTGGAGGCTTTGTTGGAATTTGGAAAGGATCCAGGTCTTGAATATAAGGATAGAGTTAAAATTATATTAATTGATGAGGAAGTTAATGTATGTTAATGAAATTTGTGAATTGGAATTAATATTTGGAATTTAATAGAGAAAATTTTGTAATGAGAATAATCTGGTTGTTGGAACACCAATTTTACAAATGTATTACAATTCAAAGAATATTAAATTTAGATTTGAAGATAGTGTAGGAAAATCAATGGGTGAAACATCGTCACAAAAGGGATCTAAAAAAACAATTGATGAGGACAATGAATCAAGACCTAGAAATGTATATATTGGACAACTTCACTATTCAATTATTCATACACTTGTTGTTTTAACATTTGAAGCAATTAGTGATGCAGAGGAAGAGGAGGCCGAAGAAATTATTGTAGAGGTAGATATGGCCATTTTGAGAGGAGAAAAAGAATTGGATGCTGAAGCAGATGATAAATTTGATTCATCTGTAAGTGATGAAACTGACAGTGGAGAAGAAACAGAGGAAGAAGATAGTGACTCTGAAAGTGTAAAATTAGCAAATAGTGCATCAAATGCTAAATCATTAGATCAAGATGATGAAGATGGTGATTTTGACGACGAAATGTCGAGAGCAACAAATGTAAAGTAAATCTCGTAATTTATTTGAACAACAACTTGTTGCCTTTCTTTTCATTGAATACTAAATAGTTAAACAGTGAAGAGAAATGATCTGGTACTGGGGCAATGACAACCATATTTTCACCCCTGTTATTAAGTAGAATAGTTTGTTTAAAATGTAAATGAACTATTTCATAAAACTTACTTTGAATTAAGATATGGAAGCTTCATAGCTCTGTGATGTAAATGAAGTCTCTTTAAGCTCTTATCTGGAACTACGTGTGTCAAACTTTCTGGCACACCTTCACCATACTTGTAATCACCTAAAATTGGAGCTCCCAAAGCACTAGCACAATGAACTCTAAGTTGATGTTTTCTTCCTGTCACTGGATAGAGAGCTACCCAAGCCAATTTATCAGTCATGTGGTCGATGGTCTTGTATTCAGATACAGAGATTTTTGACGAGTCTGTCTTATTATCCACAGGAACTACTTTTTCTACTCCATTTGCATCTTTTTGAATGTCGATTACCATCTTAATTCTTCCAGTAGTTGGTGTTGGAACGCCAACAGTGACAGCCCAATAACACTTCTTAAGTGGAACAGTTGATTCCTGTAACCATTGTTGCATTCTTATGGCACCAGCTCTATTTCTAGCAACAATCAACACACCAGTTGTATCTCTATCCAATCTGTGAACAAGTTTTGGTCGCACATTGAATCCGTCCAATCCAGTCAGTGCATCCAAAAGTGCATCGATGTGGAATGTTTGATTACTTCCTCCCTGAACACAAATACCATATGGCTTGTTAAGTGCAATAATTTCATCATTCTTGAAGAGGATCCAACTTCTAATTTCCTCAATTTGTTCCTGTGTTAATTCGAGTTTCATTTTACCTCCATTCTTACTATAAATTGGATTTCCCAAAGTTTCTGATGAGATGGTATCCATTTCATCATCTCTGTCTATTTTATCAGTTTCTCTTTGTGCCTTATTGAACTGTTCTCTTTTTCCTGTTATATGCTCGTCAATTTCCTGTCTCTTTTCACTATCAATGAAATCTTTTGGAATTTTAATAATGTCTCCCTTAAAAACTCGTTCATTATTTTCCTTAACAGCAATTCCATTCTTGAAAAGTTGCTTCTTTCTCGTAATTTTCTGTATCAGACCAAAATTAATGGCAAGAGTTTTTGTTAGGAATTTATCCAATCTCATATCATCGTGTTCCTGTGAAACTGTTAATGTGACATATTTCTTTTTTAAGGAGCTAGAATTGACCTCGTTTTTGGAAGTAGATTTATCTTGATTGGATTCAACAATTGGCATAGAAGAGGCCTGGTGATCAGGTTTCACACTTGTTGTTGGAGTATTTTCAAGTAATGTTGAATCTTCTTGTTGTTTATCATTTCCTATTTTACAATTCAAATAAATTTCATCAAATGAACAAAAAGTTTGTAATTTATATGCCGATAATATCAAAAATTAAGTAACAAACCATAAGAAATGGTTAGTTAAGGAAGAATATGATTACACACCCTTTCCGAATGGTTTTCCTCTAGTAGCAGCTTCCTTCTTTTGTTCTTCAAAAAGTTGTTGGTCATATTCATCTTGGAACAATGGAGCTTCATTTCCCCACTGTTGCATCATTTCATCTCCAAAATCTTCACTCAAATCAGTTTCAGCCTCGGATTGAAGATATTCCCACAAGAATTGACGAAGTAAATCTTCATATTGTCTAGAATCCATCCCCGATGCAAATTGTTGAATATCCTTATTATTATTATTCATTTGCGTAACATTTTGAGAGAAACATCTAATGATGGAATATTGTTGTTGGTTTGCTGCTGATGAAGCAACTTTTGAAATCAAAGGCTTTGAGAGTTTGGAAATGTTTTTGAGCATTTTTTTTATTTTCAATTTTTTGAAAAATTTAAAATTGATTGAATTTAAAAATTTAAATTGTTTGAAGTTAATTATTGAGAGAGCTTGTTAATGGTGGTGAGTGAGAATGAGCTTTTCAAAAATGGAATACAAGATAATGGATAGCAGAAAATTGTGTTTATTCTTTCAAAACTCCACATTCAATCATAAATTCTAATAGAGGTTAAAATTATTGAAATGAGAAAGAGTACTTACTCTTAATGTGGTTGGTGAGTTCTCGTAATCCGAGGACTTCTCTCAGATCATTGTGTCCAGCATTCTTGATCCATAAGGCTGGATATGGATTTTTAACATGTTTGTGAATATAAATGCCATGGTCAACTCTGTAAAATGTTGATAAATATTTTTGTAAACAATTTGATGATAACTTACGGAACTAACTCATCATTTTCACCATGAATAATAAAAACAGGAGCTTCAATAGCACCAATTCTCATATAACTTGGGAAAATATCAACCAATCTTCCTGCAAATACATTTGTAACAGTTCTTACAATACTTTCGAATGGACTTTCTAAAATTACACCAGAAACTCTACGATGATGAGCTGCCAAATAGATGCTAGCTGCAGTTCCCATCGATGTACCATATAGAATAACATTTTCAGGTGAAACTTTCAAAGAATTCACAACATAATCAAAAGCAGTCAATGCACATTCATAAACACCTTCTTCACTTGGTTCTTCAACATTTGACAAGACTCCATATCCAAAATACTTTACAATTCAATCAATTATTATGAATAATAGCTAACGTACTTCATAATGAACAATATTGACATTCAATTTATCTCTCAAAATTGTTAGATAATCATAACTCATTCCAATATCCATTCCATTTCCTAAATTTTACAAGAATTTTTCTTCAAACCATGCGAAATTTCACTTAAATTACGTACCATGACTATAGAGAATGGTTGTTTTTACACTTTCAGTCTTTGCTTTAAAATAATACAGTGCCACTTCCTTTCCAGTTTTAATTCCTATTAATAATTATGATGATGATGACAATATAAATTGATTAATGATAAACGATGATAATTAACGATAATTGATGAATACGATGATGATGAAGGAAATATAACATGATGAGGAATGTGATGAAATTTTTAATATTTACCTGGAGTGTAGATGACAGGATGTGGTTTTTCGGTTGTGTAGGATGCTGGTTTAGGAGGTTGAAAAGTTAATGAAGAAACAACTGAACCCATCCTCTCTCTCAATTATTATAATTTTTTTATGTCACTGATCAAGAAATGTAGTGACGGGTAATGATTTTAGTTAGTTCATTTGTTGTTCAGTAGAAAATTTCACTTTTTTACTATGGAACTATTCATACAAAAGTTCAACAAATGAAATGTTTGGTATTTAATATTTAAATATATTTAATAATTGTAAAATAATTATTTGATGAATGGAAAAATGAAAAAATTACAATCATTGAAAGCACCCACTTGTTCATTCAACAAGACTAAAAATTGCCTACACTCAAAATTTATCTTCAATTCCAAGATTAATCAAAGTTTTGAATTTTCCATCCCGAAGAATTTTAATCAAATTTTAAATTTTCATCAAACAAGCCTTCGTCAATTTTCTCATCATTCAATTAATTATATTAATAATAATAACAATACAAAGGAAGAAAGAACGATGGAAGAATTATTAAAAACATTTACCAATGGAATTATTTCGAAAAAGCAATTGAAAGAATTAATTGAATCGTCATCACCATCTTCTGTAAAATATTTTCTATTTGATGTTAGAAGTGAACAGGAAGCTAATGGAATATTTCATCCAATATTACCAACTGCTGTAAATATTCCGATTTATCATTTGGAACCAATTTTTGAAATGGATGATGAGGATTTTAAGAGTCAACTCGGAATTGAAAAACCAAAATCTGATGATTTAATTATTGTCTATTGTGAGCATGGTATTAGAAGTGCAATGGCACAACAAGTATTAATAGAAGAGTATGGATATTCAAATGTTATTAATTATAGAGGATCTGCTCATGATTGGTACTCTTAAATCATATTGTTTTTTGAATGAATAGTGAAATAATTAATTCATTAATCAATCGAATTTACATTTTGAAACAAAGTCCCCAATAGGAAGCAATATTCATATTTTGTTCTTTCAGATAGGTACCAAACGAACCAATCAATAGTTTTGATCATTGTAACTTATGAATTTTCAATAAATAACATTGTAAATTTGCTCTCAGTCCCCACCAGGTTTTAAGCTTGCAGCCACGCAACATTGTAATTTCCGTTTAAAAAAAATACAACAAAATGTCCTCTGAAAGAAGTACGTATAATTCTATGATAAAATATATTAAACTTTGAAAAAGCTTTCATTGCTTTGAAGCCTGATGCCGTCCAACGTGGTTTGATTGGTCCAATCATTACCAGATTCGAACAAAAGGGATTCAAGTTGGTTGCTATGAAGCTCATCACTCCAACTGCTGAATTGGCCTCTAAGCATTACGCTGAACATGATGGTAAGCCATTCTTTGCTGGTTTGGTTGAATTCTTGACTTCTGGTCCAGTCTGTGCTATGGTCTGGGAAGGTCAAGGTGTCATTGCTGCTGCTAGAAAGCTCATCGGTGTTACCAAGCCATTGGAATCTGCTCCAGGTACTATCAGAGGTGACTTTGCTATCAACGTTGGTAGAAACATTATCCACGGTTCTGACAGCACTACCTCCGCTGAAGCTGAAATTGCTTTGTGGTTCAAGCCTGAAGAAATCTCCAACTGGACTCCAGTTGCTAACAAATGGATTTACGAATAAATAGTTAGTTACTACTCTAACCTTTAATAGCAAACATGTTCAATAATATTGTATTAATATTAAGAATAATTAAAAAATATTTTAAATTGTATTCGGAATTGAAAAACAATGAAGGTTACCTCCCTCTCGATGATCAGGTACCACAACTCCTATTAGAAATTAAATTAGAGGGGTTCCATTTCCCCTCTCTATTTGTGTTGTTTTGCCAACAGGTAAAAACGATCAAAACAAATTACAGATATTATTATTTAAAAAAAATGTGTGAGTATTCCGATGATCGACTCGTAGATATTATCAATCTTGAAATTAAATTACAAAAGGAATGGTATAGTGATACGATAGAGGGTGATATTCGTTTAGAAATTAAAGAAAATTGTAATCAAGTTATTCGTATTAAAGATATTACTCTCTTTTTGCAGGGATTAGAAAAATTAGAGTATCAAGTGGAGGGTCCGAACCGATCTTTGGCTTGGAAATCTGATGAAAAAAAGGTACTACAAAGTGAGGTACCGATCGCTGGAGATGGGAAATTAACAAAAGGTCCTCATGTTTATTCTTTTTCAGAAAGATTACCAACCGATATTCCTGGATCATTCTTTGAGGAAACCACTTATCTGGGAAAACAGATCAAGGCTCAGATATCTTACTTTGCATCATGTGTTGTTGAACTAAGGGTGGGAAATGAAAAAGAGTCTCAACATGTTACAATTCACAAACAATTTGAAATTTTTGAAAAATTAGGTGATAGAATGGCTAACAATTTGTTTGCAAGCAGAAATAATCAATCATGTGGATTATTGTGGAAAATATCATCGAGAAGAAATATTTACTGTCGAAGAGACAAATGCCAATTTTATTCAGAAGTATTGAACGAAGGCATCTCTTCTGTATCATTTATTACTGTCAGATTGCTGCAGATTTTAAAGCTTAACATGGAGAAACAAAATACATCAGAGAATATTATGTTAGAGGTCTATAAAAAGACCTTTAATGGTATCCTGCCAAAATGTAAAGATTTGAGAAATATCACATTTGATTTACATCCAGATCTTGTTGATTATTTCCTCTATCCACAAACAACTTATGGAAGTCTTATCAGAGTAGAGTACATGCTCCAATTTTCACTAGATAATTTGATTGAGATCAATATTCCAATAGAGGTTTTATTCAAGCAAGACATTCCAGTAAGACCTTTATCTAGAAACACAATATCATTGACTGATCATGAAAAGTCCAATAGAAGAAAATCAAAGAGCTACTACGGAGAGCTTGAAGATTATGAGGAATCTGTCGTGTTAAATGATCCAAAAGATCAAGATAATTATCACGAAGTAATTTCATTAGAGAAAAATACTGGCTGTTGTACTATTCAATAGAGAGATTTTATGATTTCTAAACATGTCATCTTCTAACTCTAATTATTTCTCTTTTCTTTGTTTTGCTATCCACACTATCTACAAGCAACTGTTTTCTTGACCTGAAAAGATATAGGGTAATCTTCTACACTATCTTTTTTTGAACAAGAAGCCGACATAGCTCAGTTGGGAGAGCGTAAGACTGAAGATCTTAAGGTCCCTGGTTCGATCCCTGGTGTCGGCAAATTTTTACAATTCGAGATTTATTTGATAATAGAGAGCAACTTGATTGTTTTTGAATTTGTAGAAACCTAAAGAATTTTTGTCAATTTTCAAATTTCTTTTTTGCATAATCATAGTTTTGTTGTCTCAATTCGGTAGATATTTCCTCTACCAAATAATCAGGGATTGAATAGCAGTGATAGGATCTGAATGTGGATGATCCACCAGTATATTGTGTGGAACAGGTTTAGTCGAGTTTCATTTTTTACCATAGTTGATAAGTTTCTTGATAAAGTTGACAATAGGAGCTGTTGATGAAGCTTTGATTATGCTTCTAGTAATTGGAGGTTTACCAATAGTTATTACAGCTACAAATTCCATTCTTAAAATGATGAAATCTCTTGGCATCCCTGACAATAATTTCGCAATCCATCACTTTAGAAATAAATGCTGTTGCTGAATGACAATCATTGCAAACCCTCAGGTTTGTGGTTAATAATATTTTCTTGCGATCCTTATTCAACACAAAAGCATGAGCAATTGCTGTTTTTTCTGAATGCCTTAACAGGGCTTTAACTCTTTCGTCTTTAGTCTTAAACTCTGTATTTGGTACCCATCTTACATCTGGCACATAACCTGCTTTGATGATTTTTCTGAAAATTTCATCTCTCATTTGCTCAACCTCATTGAATCTGTCAAAATTATCATTGCCAGATACAAATTTGTAGGTTATTCCATTTTCTTCGTGATACACAATGCCGGGCATTACCTGAATACCCTTTTCTTTCATTAGCTCTCTAATTTTATTTGCCTTTTCAACAAGTCCATAGTTCATGTAAATATGTGATAATAAATAGGCAGAAGGTTCCAATTCATCGATGGATATCATTATTTTGAATACTCTTTCTCCTAGCTCTAGGTTATTGAATTTTCTACAACCACACATTAAAGTATTCCAAAGTATATAACTATCATCATGATCAATTACACTTTCTGCCTGTTCTAACAGTCCTTTTCGTGCCAATGCATCTACCATAGCACATTTATTATGTATGGATGGATGCTTAATTGAGGAAAATACTGAATATACATGCTCTACCATTCCAGAATGAGAAAGAGCATTCAGCAGAATTGTGAAAGTTTTTTCTGTAGGTTCAATATTCTTTTCTATGAATGAAATGTAAAAATTGAATGCTTCAGATCCCTCACCATGATGTGCGAAAACAGAAAGGATGTTATTGCATGTTTCAATTGAAAGAGCTTTTTCATATTTCAACAATTCATCAAAAATCTGTTTGGATGCTTCTAACTCTCCAATTTTTGAAAAATAAAGAGCTATCGAAGATTGTATTATTTCATTATTGTACAACCCATTATCTTGAATGTGTTTTATCACTCGGTTACCACTGTCGGTTGATACAAATCTAGAACATGCTTGTAACAAAACAAGATATGTTACAATATTGGGTTGAAAATTTTGCTTCAGCATTTCGTTAAAAACTGTAAAAGCTTCATTAGCATCACCTATCTCAATAAAAGCCTGTATCAAAGCAGTACAGGTTCCGACATTAACTAGACCTGCCTCACAAAACTCATCGTATAAATCAACTGCCACATATGGTTTACCACACTTTGTGTAAAAGTTCATGATGGATGTTGCGAGCTCAGTAGTAATATTCTCAATAACATCTGGAATCATTCGGTGAATTTCTACTCCTTCCTCATATAATCTATTATCTGCACATCCTTTCAGTAAAATTGTAAATTTAATGTCATTTGGTGATATGTTGTTTCCTTGCATTGTTGTAAAGGTTTGAATAGCTGTTGAAATGTTTCCAGCGCTAATATATGCTTGGAGTAAACAATTCCATGAACCAATATCTACTCCTCCTGTCTTTTTCAGTTTTTCAAACTCCTCCATCGCGAGTTCAGGATGGCCACATTTTGTGTAAAATGACATAACAGTATTATGTTAGTTAGTACTAATATTCAGTAGCAGTTTTTGAGCTTGGTTATGTATCCTTTTACCCTCATCAAATAGTCTGTGGTGTGTGCAAGAAGTTAATAAAATGGATTCATCGATACTATATCTTGGAACTGTGTAATCCAAGCACATTTAAGTAGAAAAAACTACAAAAAGGCCCTTATGGTTTTAAGCGAAATGGAAAAAAGAACTGGCTTACCACCTGACAGTACTACATACGGTTTATTACTTGGAGCTCTTGGAGAAAACAACTTATACTTATATGGAATAGAGCTTGTTAAATGTATTCCTTTATTGAATATTCCACAATCTGGTTTGATCCCAGTCTCTATCATTTCATATAAACTCTCTATAGCTTTCTTCATATTATTCATTTCTATAAAAGATTGAATTAAACATGTCCAAGAAATTACATCCATTTTTCCATGTTTTTGTAATTTCATGCACTCCTCATTCGCCAAAGAGTGGTTTCCACATTTGGAAAAGAATGAAATTAGACTTGAAGACAGTTGCAAACTCTCAACTTTTGATTTCTGGATTATTTCGTATAACTTCATTCCTACACAAACATTATTGCATCTAGTTGCTTCTTTTAGAATGGGAATGTAAACTCCAAAATTAGGTTCAATTCCATTTTGTTGCATTTTGAGTATAGCACTAATTGTTTCATTTAATTGACCGTTCTTGATCATACTCGAAATCAGAGATATAAACGAATAGACTGTACATTGTCCTTTCTCAATTAAAATATCAACAACTAGTTCACATGATGAGGTATCTCCAATTTTGGAGTAATACTGTAAAATTGCATTGTAAGTAAAGTAGTTTGGAGCAGCCAAATTCTTGTTTACAATTCTTTCGAATAACCTTACTCCTTGTTTTTCATAATTTGGATGACTAAGTAAATGTTGAATGGCAAAATTCCAAGACTTTTCTTTAAGTTTTAGTTCATCATCTTGGTTTAGGCAATCAAACAAGTTTGACAAATCAAGTAAACACTCTTCTAGCTCCTTTTTTTGATTTCCCGACACTTTGCACTTGTGAGTCATTGCCAAACATATTTCTATCATGTTGGTTGGTAATAAGTCTTTCTGTTGTTTTGATTTTCGGTAGATTGTAAATAAATTATCAAACGAAGCCCCATAGCCCACTAATTCTCGGAAGGTGCTGCTGTTGGTAGTGGTAGAATAATATTTCTTTCCTAAATTCTCAAGAAAGGCTTTCATAGATGTGCAAGTCTTCCCTTTGAAAAGTTGTGATATCATTTTTTTATAATATTCTTGTATACTAAGAATTAATAAGCTGAAATGATTTTAAGATTTACTTTTATTAACTTTTTAAGTAGGGTTATAAGAGAGTATTATAAGAGATCGATCTATTCATAACAATAGAAGCCAATCCCTCTTTGGTCCTTTCCATTAACTTTCTGGTTATTTCTAAAAACAAGAAATGCTTTATGTTTCTTAATAAAAGGTTCGGAATGATGCAACTAGTACACTGGTTGGAAACATTTACATCTACATCACTTCATTCCGATATTCGATTCGACACTTCATATCATCATGATTCCGATCCAGAATCAGCAAATTCCGAAATGCTTTTAAAAATGCTACAACACACCCATTTCCTACCCAAAATCCAATTAAAAAAAATTTCAAACATTCTCTGTACATACACACTCTCAGCTGTTCGCTTAGTAAATAACATACGTAAAAATGGCCCAAGTTGAAACTTACAAATTCCAAGCCGAAATCAATCAATTGATGAGCTTGATTATTAATACATTCTACAGCAATAAGGAAGTCTTTTTGAGAGAGTTGATTTCCAATGCTTCAGATGCTTTGGATAAGATTCGTTATATGAGTTTGACTGAACCTTCAGTTTTGGATACTGAAAAGGAATTGTGCATTCATTTAATTCCTGATAAGGTAAACAAGACATTGACAATTAGAGATACAGGTTGTGGTATGGCCAAGCACGATTTAATTAATTGCTTGGGAACTGTTGCAAGATCTGGAACTAAACAATTTATGGAAATGCTTCAAGCTGGTGCTGATGTTTCCTTAATTGGTCAATTTGGTGTTGGTTTCTATTCTGCTTACCTTGTTGCTGATCGAGTTGTTGTCACAACTAAACACAATGATGATGAACAATACATTTGGGAATCATCTGCTGGTGGCAGTTTTACAATTACTTTGGATGAAAGTGGTGAAAAATTGTCACGTGGAACCAAGATTGTTCTTCACATGAAAGACGATCAATTAGAATATTTGGAAGAAAGAAAGTTGAAGGATTTGGTAAAGAAGCACTCTGAATTTATTGGTTATCCAATCTCTTTACAAGTTGAAAAGACTGAAGAGAAGGAAGTTGATGAAGATGACTCCATGTCAGATGATGAAAAGAAGGACGAAGACAAGAAGGAAGATGGTCCAAAGATTGAAGAAGTCAAGGAAGTAGATGACAAGAAAAAGAAGAAGGTTAAAGAAGTCAAGAAAGAGCTCGAATTGTTGAATAAGAACAAGCCATTGTGGACTCGTGATCCAAAGACTGTCACTAAGGAAGAATATTCCAGTTTCTACAAGGCATTGACAAATGATTGGGAAGAACATTTGGCTGTCAAGCACTTTTCAGTTGAAGGCAACTTTGAATTCAAGAGTTTGTTGTTCACACCCAAGAGAGCTCCATTCGATCTATTCGAACCAAAGAAGAAACTCAACAATATCAAACTCTATGTTAGAAAGGTCTTTATTATGGATAATTGTGAAGAGTTGATTCCAGAATATTTGAATTTTGTGAAGGGTATTGTTGACTCTGAAGATTTGCCATTGAATATTTCCCGTGAACACTTGCAACAAAACAAGATTATGAAAGTTATTAGAAAGAATTTAGTCAAGAAGTGTATTGAAATGTTCACTGAACTTGCTGAGAATAAGGAAGATTTCAAGACTTTCTATGAAGCATTTGGAAAGAATTTGAAATTGGGTATTCATGAAGATTCTCAAAATAGACAAAAGTTGGCCGAGTTATTGAGATTCCACTCCTCTCAAACTAAAGGTGAAGATTGGACCAGCCTCAAGGAATATATTGAACGTATGAAGGAAGGTCAAGAATTTATCTATTACATTACTGGTGAAAGCAGAAAGGCAGTTGCTAGCTCACCATTCATTGAAAAGTGCACCAAGAAGGGAGTTGAAGTCTTGTACATGACTGATCCAATTGATGAATACATGGTTCAACAATTGAAAGAATTCGAAGGCAAGAAATTAGTGTGTGTAACAAAGGAAGGATTGAAATTGCCAGAAACTGAAGAAGAAAAGAAGAAGAAGGAAGAATTGAAGGCCTCATTCGAAGCATTGTGCAAGTTGATGAAGGATATTTTGGGAGATAGAGTTGAAAAGGTTGTTGTTTCTGATAGACTTGGTGATTCTCCATGTTGTTTGGTTACTGGTGAATATGGTTGGAGTGCAAATATGGAAAGAATCATGAAAGCTCAAGCTTTGAAGGACAATTCTATGGCCTCCTACATGGTTTCAAAGAAAACAATGGAAATTAATCCAGAAAATTCTATTGTCAATGAATTGAGAAAGAAGGCTGAAGCTAATAAGGCTGACAAGACTGTCAGAGATTTGGTTTGGTTGTTATTCGAAACTGCCTTATTGACTTCTGGTTTCAGTATGGAAGAACCTCATACTTATGCTTCCAGAATTCACAGAATGATCAAACTTGGTTTGAGTATTGATGAAGAAGATCTTGCCTCTGAAAAGACTGAAACAACAAGCCAAGAAAATAAGGTTGAAGAAAGTCCAGCTGCTGAATCCTTAATGGAAGATGTTGATTAAAATAAATAATTTATCTCTTTTCCTTTACAAAGAATCTCAATAAGAGACCAGCTAAAACAATAAAGAAAACAGCAAAGCTTGCAGTGAAAATGATATCCGCATAGAATCTTTCGTGGTCCATTCCCAATTCTTTCAGGAAAAAGTCACCATCACCTGGGAAGCTTGGGAAACCTTTTGGATCAATAACGATTGGGAATCCGTGCAATTCATTGATGAGAAGGGCTTCATAGGCATAACTAAAGTATGAAAAGTATTTAATCCATGAGAGGTAGACTGGAAGTGAATCAGTATTCAACAAGAATCCAGCAAACAACATATTTCCAAGAATTAACAAAATTGAAATCAAGTTAGCAGAAGCAACACTATTAGCAATTGTACCAATACAAATACAGAGAGCTCCACTTGCTAAATTGAATAAAATTAAAATGAAAATAAACCAAAAGAAGTGTGAAGTGATTTCTCTCAAACCAATCATCCACTAATAATATTTTAGATAATTATTTCTATTGTCAAATAATCAATATTGAAAAATACTTACATAAGCAATAGATCCCATAATAATTGGTGGAATGACACGGAGTGGAATTAAATCAAAGAAAGTCTTTGAGAAAAAGTATGAAATTGAAAGATAGTATCCATTTGCTCTTTCTCTCACATAAATTGTACGTTCTGTAATAAATAATTCCAAGCTAGACATGGCAGCAAAGTTCAACAAAGCACACATGAAGAAAATACTACCCATTCTGTTTTGACAAGCTTGGATATTGTTACTTTGCTGGAAGTAAATGGCACCAAGTAAAAGACCCATGATAATAGCACTCAAATAGTGAGCTGGCATAAGGTAGAAATTTCTGTAAAAGTTACGGAATGATCTCTTAGATAAAATGTAAAGTTGCGTATAGAACGAGGTGGCATACTCTTGAACCTTCTTGGTGTAAATATTATCTTCTGTCTTTACCAAGAGATTTTGTGATTCTTGATTTTCAGATCCATAACCAGATTGTTTGAAAATTGGTTGTTGGTAAGATAAAGATTGATTATTTTGATTAATAGAAGTTCCTTGAGTCTCATTTTCTGACATTTCTGACATGACATCTAATAAAAAGTCAGCAGGATTGTATTGAGATGGACAGTCATGACCAAGTTTTGACAAATAATCCAATGATCCTTCAGCACTTCCACTATAGAATATTTTACCATCCTTCATTAAGAGTAAATTATCAAATTGTTGGAAAATATTAGAACGAGGTTGATGGATAGAGAATACAATAGTTCTGTTATGTTTAGTGGCCAGGTCGCAAATAGTCTTGATGGTTGAGACTGCGTGATATGAATCCAATCCCTTAAAAAGTTTGTCATTCATTAATAAAAGTAAAATTACTAACACTTGTAGGTTCATCCAAGAAGAGAATTTGTGGTGCAATGACTAATTCACAAGCAATACTGACACGACGTTTTTCGCCTCCAGAAATACCTTAAAAAGTTTGTTATTCATGAAATAAAAGTAAAATTACTTACCTCTTGTCATGGCATCACCAATCTTTCTATCACGAATATGTGAAATTCCAAGCTCTTCCATAACAGACTCAACACGTCTCTTCTTTTCCGTATATGGGACAGTATCAGGTAAACGAAGCTCCGCACTAAACATGATTGATTCAAAAACTGTCAAGGTACCCATTAAATGATCATCTGATTGAGATACATAACCAGCAACTCTCTTATATTGGTTATAGTCAATTGGTTTGTTATTAACCAATAATTCTCCAAAAACATCTCCAGATTTAGATCTACCAGCAATAATATCCAATAATGATGTTTTACCAGCTCCAGAAGGACCCATAATAGCAGTAACAGTTCCCGGTTTAAAGGTGTGACTCAATCCATGAAGAAGTGTAATTCTATTCTTGCTCTTGAGATGGAGAGCCCTTTCTCTTTCCTCCTCCTTTTCTTCCTTTGCAATATCTTCCTCATTGACTCCACTAACTTCCTGGAGAGAATTGATTTTCTTAGCAGTAGTTCTGATAATATAGGTCAAGTTACGAATTTCCAACTTGGCTCCAAATTCATTATTTCCTGTCTTCATCATATCCTCATATTCATGTTTAACCTTTCTAGTTTGAAGTTTAGAATAAATAATACTGAAAATTAATACAATCATGATAGCAACAAAAATTACTGAACCAACAGCTCCAGCAACAATTTTAGGTAAATCATTTTGTTTTGGTGGTTGAGGTGCAGGAACGTATACATCAACACACTCAGCAGCATGATCACAAGTTGATTGAATAACACCAGGGAAGTTTTCATGTTGAACTATTAGAAAAATATTAACAGGTAAATATTTTAACATTGGAATTGAAACTTACTTGAACAAGACTTGGTTTCGTTATTACACTGTACATTTGCATAACCAGTCATGTGTTCTAATATATACAATACAAACTGGTTATAACATTTTGGAGAAATCATTGAACATGCACAGCCAGTAGTATATCCACATTTGTATAATACTTCTCCTTTTTCTGGAATTGATAAGACACAATCGTGGAATGTACAATAAAAAGTTTCAGCAAGAGAAGTATCAGACTTGTCAAATGATCTGAAATAACAATTTCCACCAGCTGTCTTATTTTCCATTCCATTACAGTCAATTGTGAAATAATTTCCCATGAGAGGTATCATTCTTTCCGAAGTAACTTCACAACTATAAACCTTTTCTTTCTGTGGAATGTATGATTTATCACAAAAAGCAGCCGAATTGTTCAATCGTTGTTGACAAACGTAATCATTACTACACATTCTACAATCCAATCCTTCCCATCCAGGTTGACAAGAACAAACTGGAGATTTATCGTCATCACTACTCGTACTAAATAAATTTCTTCTTGTGTTCGAATCATCATAAACTTTATCTGTCAATGATTTTCCATTTACACAGTCAATCAAAGAACAATTTCTAATTCCCATGGATAAATCATTCTTGAAACCAGGCAAACAAACACATGTTGTATTATCTGTCGAACAATATCCAGCATTCATACATCTCGCATCACTATCACAAATTGTCCAATCGTATTGTTGTTGTCCAACAATTAGACTACCACTACTCATCATTATGATCACTAGGAAAATAAATAATACTAAACCACTACCACCGAATTTGAATGAATTATTGTTTGGGTTCTTCCGAATCCTATGTAGACCATGAGAGATCCCACCATTGGAAGAAGATAATGGGTTGGATAGCGATATCTGCATTTTTTTAATTTTTTTGAAAAGATTTGAAAAATCCTTTGTTCCTTGTCGAACCGTTTTTATTCTTTTTGCAAAGTTCTAATGGGTAAACAATGTTGATGTATCAAGGAGGTAAGGATTCGATGGTTGGTTTTTATTAAGGAATTTTTTAAAGGAAATGTTGGAACAGGACACAAAGTGGAATTAAAGTGGAACGGTAAAGAAAATCTCCAGTTGAACCTTCACAAAGATATAAAGTTTACAAAGGTATGATGAAATTTACAATTTTTTTATTAACAGTTTTTTTTTTAAAAATTGAAAGAAACATCCGAATAGGATCCATTCATAAGATTCTTAAGGAAGTTTTCAACTCTAACATTTGGAATTCTGATAAAGAATGCAGAATCAGAGAATGGTGAAGAACATACTTTCCATCCTTGAGTTGTTAAATATTTAAAGTCATCAAAGCATTCCATTCTTTGAATAACTCTGAAGGACTCATCATCTCTGTCGAACCAATTCTCTTCATCTTCACTATCAGCATACTTGCTATGCTCAATATGACCTAGGGCACCATAGCTATTAGCTCCAGCTCCATAAACATCTCCATTGTGAGTTGTAAAGTAAGCAACATCTGAACCACATTCTATGGATGTAATTAAAACATTCTTCGAGTCGAAATAGGTAATCTTAATTGGTCTACAACTGGTCATATTTTCAGAATCGTCTAAATGTGGAGTTGTTGAAAAATTGAAATATCCTGTTACGAATACTTCACCTGATGCATTTAAAAACATTGTGAAATTTTCTCCACATTTTACAGAGACAATTTCTTGATCTGTGAATGGTTCTATAAGAACAGGTCCAGCATGTAGTTCAGTTGAACCCAATCCTAGTTGACCAAGTAAATTATTACCACATCCATACAATGATCCATCTGTCTTCTTAAAAATAGTATGTGAAGATCCGCAATATATATCCTCAATATTATTCATAGTTGGAAGCATTAGTGGCACAGTTATCACATCTTTGGCATTATAGGTTCCTAGTTTACCATAATTATTTAATCCTGAAGCAAATACATAATTTGCAGAAGTAATAAAGAATGTACACGATTCACCACAAACAATTTTTCTAATAACTTCACCATTATTAATAGTGATCCTTGAAAGTTGATCGTACATTCTCTCCTTAGGTAGACCCAACTCAAAACATTTGTTTGACCCGAGTCCATAAATTTTACCCTTATTTGTTAATACAAATAAATGCTCACTTCCAAGAGTTATCTTATCTATAAAATCCTCTGAATCTTTCCAAACAAATGGTAACTTGGTTGGAGCAGTTGTTTCAGGAAATAATTCATCTGGTTGTTGTTTCTTCTTTTTCTTTTTCAAATTTTGAGTTGATCCACAAACAAACAAGTGTTTTCTACTACTTGTCAAGAAAACTGAATATCCACGTGTATCATTACTAACACAATAAACGTGTTCTACCTTTTCATAACCCTCTTCTAATCCATTCATTCTCAGTGTTGGATTTAAATATTTTGGATAGTATATTGATTGTGCATTTTGATTGCTAAACCCTAATTGATGACAATGATTTCTTCCCATAGAAAGAACCAATGTTTTGGAAAATTCTTTTTTTCTTTGTTCCGATCGTGTGGTTGCTGTATTACTGGCAGAAGCAGCAGAATGTGTTTGAGACATTTTTTCAAATCAAGAAGGAAAATCCGAGAAACTGATGCAGATTAAAAATCGGAATGTACAACTCCACAATCAAATTGAATCTATTTTTATCTATTACTGATAATTATTTTTAGATTTTTAGAAACACAAGGAGGAAACTGTTGTTTACAACTCCTGTGAAATATCTGATCAAAATTCCATACAGTATTCATTGTAACACCTCGTACATTGAAAGATATGTTAAAATAAATTTAATATTCTTACTTTTGAAATAGTGTTTGTTAGTAATGTGTTATCATGTAACTATTTCATTTCTAAAAGGATATGGGTAAATGAAGTTGATGGAACAGCAACAAATCATTTCAAGTCACTTTACAATTGCCTTTCCCAGACCTTCCGGTTGAAAGATTTTTGGTATTATTATTGCAAAACGATTGGTCAGCAAACCCTTCTTCCAATTTATTGTGGAGTTTCTACTTTCCGTTTCTTTCTTGCACCTTCTAAATTGAAAGTAATGAAAACTTCAGCACCAACATTGACATTTGTCTTTCTATTAGTAAAAAAACCATGTCATCGTTATTTGAGGGCTTTCTCCTCAACAACACAACAAGGAGGAAACTGTTGTCATCAACAACATCTCTTCTCTTCTTCCTACTCTTGTGCATTACATTCTTCTTTTCAACAACGTGCCTTGTTGATGGTGAAAGAATAGATTTTTTTCCATCTACTATAGTAAGCTATGGTGACCAATCTTTTTGCTCTTCCATGTCCAGTAATTCCTATGTAAGTTTTAAAGAAGGATTTTCTTGTTATTAATCGGACTTTATGGTTTTTCCCTCCAAAATTTATGATTGTCTTGACAATGAATTTGAAAAAATGTGTTGATATTAATTTTATTTGGCTTGCTATCATTGGATTTTCTCTGATCATGTGAACAATATGATGATAAATAATAATATTACTTTCGGAATGGTATAGAAATCATTTAAAAATCCAGTTTCATATCCAACACCTGGATGGCAATTATTATATTTCCAAGGATTTAATTGCCCAAAGAATGGAGTTCCTGAAGGAATTAGTGATCGTAGTTATGGACAATTGCGTGTTGGATATAATCACATTATTGCTTTTCAAGTGAAAAGTAATAATGGAACACAAAAATTAAATATTGTAGGAAAAGGTGATAATACAGTTGGTCAATTAGCTATTGATAGATATATTTCTGGTGGAGTCAGATATTTTGCCAATATTACATTTGAAATTAACTGGGGAGAGATGGTTAGATTAGTACAAATTGAAGATTTAATAACATCAAGAACTATTGCAAATAATCAAGATGTTGCTAAACTTCAAACTTATGATGCTTGGGATTCTAATCTTTATTTTGATAATATTAAGGGACACTATTTCCCTGATAATATTATTATTCAAGATATTAATACTTGTTATTTAAATACTTTTATAATTTTAAAGAATCAAGAAATTTATGGAACTGGTTCAAATATTTACAAAAGTTTAAGTTTATCAAACGAAAATAGCAAAAGTAACTCTCCTATAAGATTAACAATTTTGGAAAATTTTTTAAAATCACAAAGTGATTGGATTGATCAACTTTATTGTGGTTATTCATCTGTTTTTATTAAAACAAAAGCTAATAGAATTATTGTATTTGGTAGAAATGATGTAAATCAATTAGGTCTTGGATCTGAATTTAGAGCAAATTCAATTACTCCAACAATTCATCCATTTTTAACATATTATTCACAAAATATTGCAAATCTTGATACTATTTCATTTGGTTTAAATTTTACTTTAATTTCATTCAAAGATGGTTCAGTTTATTGTGCTGGTTTAAATAATCACCATCAATGTGGTCTTGGTATTAATGAATATACAATTTCAAATTTTGTTCAAGTACCAATACCAGAAAAGATTACAAAAATATCAACAACAGCATATGCATCATTTTTTGGTATTGAAACTGGTGAAATATTATCTTCAGGATGGAATTTAGGTTTTATTTTAGGACAAAATATTACTGATGAAAATTATGTTTCATCTACTCCAGTTAAAATTGAAAATTTAATTTCTCCAAATGATTATCAACTTTCAAAAGGTTTTCAATTATTTCATATAACTTATCAAAATGCAACATCAACTATGGCATGGGGATCAAATCAATTTTATAGTTCTGGTATACTTTATCAGGGTACTGGAACAGCTGCTTATCCAACTATTTTAGCATTGGGCAATGTGGAACGTGCTGTTTTAGAATCTATTGCAAATCCATCTGAATGTATTTTAGTTGGTGGTCATGCTGCTGCTAATGGTTGTTCCAATAGTTTATTACAAAGAATTAATTTAAAAACAGGATTTAATACTACATTTGGTGAATTTCGTTCATATTGCAGTAATTTTGGTACTTTTAATTATTCTACAGAAGTTTGTTCATGTGATGAAAAACATTATGGATATTCATGTCATTTAATCAAACCAGAATTTTTAGGAAATTGTAACCAATCAAGTTTAGAAAATTTTGCTATTGCTCCAAATACATGTTATTGTGGTGGAGAAGGTTTTTATGGAACATCTTGTGAAAATAAGGCACCTCCTAGATCTGTTTACAGTTTTACTAGATCTTTAAATATTCAAAAATTTACTCTAAAAAATAAGATGTTTGATTTTGGTTATTTAATAAGTGGTCAATCACATACATTTTTAAAATCTCAATTGAATAATAATAGAGTTTATGTATTTGGTAATGGATTGAATACAAATGATAAATATGGAATTGGTTTGGCTAGTAATAATATGATAAGTGATACTATTCAAATTTCAACATTATTTGAAAGATTATCAAAGAAATTAACTTCTTCAATAAGAAATATTTATCCAATGAAAATTCAATCAGTTGCATTATTTAGTAATGGAGATATTTATAAGACTTTAAATAATTCAGATTTTGAAATTATTGCAAGTAATGTTAAATATTTAACATGTTCAGATATTACATGTTTTTTTATTACTAATGATAAGAATGTTTATGGTATTTTTGATAATCAATATAATCAACTTGGTTTAACTGATTTTGCAACAAGACAAAAAGTTTATGAATCTCAACCTGTTTTAGTATCACTTTTAAATAATAATTATCATAAGGAGATTGTTAATATTTATCCTTCAAATTATTTTACATTATTTGTTAATCAATTTGGTAATTTATTTGGTATTGGTAAAAATACAGAATATCAATTAGGTATTGGACATAATTTAAATATTGATAAGTTTATTATTCCATTAATAATTGAAAAACCTGTTTCACATGTTATTGTTACAGAATCTATTACATATTTTAAAGAATTAAATTCTGTTTGGAAAACAATGGGTAAAGATATTTTAAATATTGCTCCAATTTCTCAATATTTAATTTATCCAACAGTAATAACATCTTTACAAGAACAAGAAAATATTTATAGAGCTAAAGGTGATATTATTATTACTCAAACAACAACTAAATTTAGACAATTAACACTTAATCAAGACCTTTCATATGGTCAAGAAAAAATTATTGATGTTAATATTATGGGAGATGATATTATTTTAGTTACAATTCCAAGTAATTTTAATTCTATACTTTGTTATAATGGTTATTTAGATATTACTGGTACTTCATGCATTTGTGATAAAGGTTTTAGAGGAATTGATTGTAATTCTTATTTATGTGATAGAGTAACATGTAATTCATGTATTGGACCAAATATATGTTCTAAAAATCAATCTACAACAACAAATGAATTGAGATTATTCTCAAAAAATTATGGAATGATACAATCAAAGTTTAATGTTAAACATCATACTATTGGTGATAATTTTGCTATATTTATAGATTATGATGGTGAAACTAAATTTATTGGTGATAATTTTTATGGTGAATTAGGAATGGGTGGTTATTCTTCAATTAGTATTAGTACCTCAAATTTACAACTTTTAACAAATAATATTTTACTTTTACCAATTTATTTAGCTAATGAAAATGTTAAATCAATTACATCTGGCAATAATTTTATTATTGTTTTAACAGAATCAGGTAATTTATTCTCTGTTGGTGATAATAGATTTGGTCAATTAGGTCAAAATGATACTATTAGTAGATATTTTTTAACTAAAATAGAAAGTACAATAACTTTTACAAGTGTAACTTGTAATTCTTTTCATTGTATTGCCTTAGGATCAAACAACAAATATTATGGTTGGGGAGATAACACATTTGGTCAATTATGTTTAGATTCAACAACTAAAAAGGTTGTTTACACACCTTCACAAATTATATTTGATGTTATTATAGATGTTGTATCTACTTCAATTATGTCAATTGGTCAAAACTCTTCAATATTTTATAGTAATAGTGGAGATGTGATTGCTTGTGGTAAAATAACAGTACCATCAAATTATGCTGATAAATCAGTAAGACAAAGAGTTTTACCAAATTTCAATATTGATTTACAAGCTATGGAACAAATACCAAGAAAATTCTATACCGATTTATGTTTAAAAAATTCTAATGAAGAATATTACTGTTTAGGTGAAAACAAATTTGGTACTCTAGGTTTTGGTCATGCTTTACCTCTTTATGGAATTTTTTTATCAAAACATTTTGGTGTTGATGGAGGATTATTTTTCCATACTCACACTAATAAGATTAATTTCTATTATTCTAAAAACAAAATTTTAAATTATTTTGGTAATGGTGATTTATTGAATGATATCAACAATATGAATCCAGCAAGACAAACAAATGTTTTTCAATCAATTGGTAAATTTAGTTTCATAACATCAAATGAGAAATTTGGTTATATAATTACAAATACTAGCAATTGTTTTAATAGAGGATATTTTTCTAATGGAATTTGTACTTGTAATAATATTAAATATTTAGGTGATGAATGTCAAACAAATACTAACATTCCACAAGGTACAACTTCTCAATTCCAAATAATTGATACTTTAGGTAATAATTTTAATTTTACTAATAAGTTTGGAAGTATGTCAAAAATTGAAACATTTGGTAATTTACCATTTGGTTTTAATAATACTAGAAATAATTTAAGAGTTGTTAGTACCTTTAATTTGGCATTAAATCAATCCACTTCTCAACTTGCACTCATTTTTGCTATTGATAATTATGCTAATTTAAACGTTGACATTCAATTTCCAAATAGTGGGAAAATTAGTAAACTTCAAACAAGATTGGAGGAAGGATCTGATTACATTTATCATACAATTACTACTGATAATATAGATACTAATGCAATTATTCAAGTAACATATACAACAAATAATTCAGTAATTTTAGATAGTGATATGAAGAACCAATTTCTTAAAGTTTATACAAGAAATGAAAAAAATAATATTATTCCTATTGGATTGAAATCTAGCTCTGAATTATTATCTGAAGTACTTGCAAGGTTGAATTTCCTTTTTTCTATTAATGGTCCACATACTGCAGAAATTTCCTCTATTGAAGAATTTCCATGTGATCTAGATGGTAATAATAATGTGATAGGTCTCAGATTAGATGGAAATTTTTTCAATTATACATTTTATCCAATTCTAAAAGATGAATCTTTCCGTACTTTAAAGAACTTTTACAGCTCAAAAATTTCATCAATTAGATATCCTATTCATGAAACATTTAATTTTGCAGAAAGTGATATTAGTCTCATTAATTTATCTAATAATAATAATCTTGAACAATCTGCAGGTTATTATGATTTATCACCAGTTAAAAGAACAAATATTTTAATTAATGTTTCAAAATCAAAGATTTGTGATATTCCATTTGCTGATTTATTTATTAATCCTTCTAAATATAATTTTACAAATACTAATATGTATTGTATGAAACCAATTTTTGATAATTCTTGGTGTAAACCATTAAGTTTTAGAGAAAGTACTTTATACTTGACTCAATTTTTTGTTTCTACAAAATTAAGTATTCCACTTGCACTTTGTGACTCATGTTCTATTTTAAATTGTTTTGATTTTTTAACTCAAAATACTTCTAGATTATCCTATTATTTTGTTTACCCAGATAATAATAAGATTATTTCTAATAATTTTAATATATTTGAAACAAGAAAGGATGTAAATGTTGATTTATTATTCAATGAATTTAATGAAAATAATTTCCTTAATTTTGATTATATTAATATGGGTATTATTTATAAATATGATTCTCCTATTGGAATACAAGAATTAAAAGGAACTATCAAATTACAATATTTGAAATATTTACAAAGTTTCAATTTTACACCTATTGTACTTGCTAGAAATAGTGATAATATTGTTACAATTAAAAGTGAAAATATGAAAGATTTCATAAAATATAATCAAGTTTATTGTAAAACAAGAATTAGTGAAGAAATAATTACTTTGGATGACAATGATAAATCAACTTCCTATTGTAATATTAGAACTGGTATTGAATATAATCAAAATATAACAGTTCAATTAATGGCTTACCCTATATCAGGAAATAATCCTTTTAAAATTGGAGAATTTAATGTTTATGTTTTAAATATAACACTTATTCCAAATATTATCAATAAGTATTCTACAAAATATCCACAATTAATATTTATTAATTCTGATTTTACAACAGGAAGCTTTTTATCAAATTCTAAATTAGAATTTATGGAAAATGGTGAAACTGTTTATAAGATTGATCAACTAAAAATTAGTTATTTCAATACTTTATCCATTACTGCAGATATTTATAAACAAAATCTTGACATGTATTTAGATAATGTAAATTTAGGATATTTTACTTCTCAAATTGTTTATAAACAAGTCAATTTAGAAAAAATTATTCCATCCTTAAGTTTTAATACTGAAGAGATGCCTACAATTTATTTAGATAGAGAAATTTATTCAAATATTCATTCAAATATTCAGTATAGATGTTTAGATACTTTAACAAATACTTCATATTCTGCTCAATACTTAAATTCTAGAATAATATGTAATATTAATAATTTACCTACAAATAATGTAAAATTATTAGATTTAATTGTTCAAATAAGAATTTATTCATTTAATGATAATGAATGGTTTACATATAGTAGTAATAGTGTTAAGTTTTATCATTTAATTTCTAATATGAATATTTCTTTAGCAGAAGGATCACAAACCTTTTCAAAATGTCATTATTTATCTTCTAGTACAACAGGTTTCACTCCAAGAATTAAATTAAATGAAATTGTTTTACCTGAAAGTGAAACTTATAGATTTTCAATATGCCATTATAATAGGTTAAATGAAATTGTTACCTATAGATCTAATTATTATAGAGATAATTTATTTGAAGCATCAGGATTTACTTTATATCTTAAAAGTGGTTATTCTAATATTTATTTATGTGCTGACTCAATGATTGTATCAAAACCAGTTGTAGTTTTTGTTATTAATCAAACAGATTATGATTCCAAACCAATTTTTGGTTTTATTGGTTCTGATATTTGGTCTGGTTATATTTTCCATCATCAACCACTTTATTCTGATTCTCTCTTCAATTTAACCTATTCTTGTGCCTTATTTGGTGATGTTCAAAATTATACTGTTTATTCAACAGATTTAATTACAAACAAAATTGATAATTATTATGTAACAAGATGTATTTTCACTGGTTTAAATAATATTATCAAACAAGAGGCAGGTTTTTATTTTTCATTACTTGCAAAGAGAGGATCAGAAACTGTTCAATTACCAGCTACTTTTATTAATTTCATTTATGGACCAAAACCTACAAATTATTCTACTCCATTTATTTCTCATATTCCATATTCTGGTTATATTTCAACAACTTTATTAACACAAGATCAGGATAGAGATTTATTTGTTTCTAAAAATCAAAATGGATTTTTTAGATTAACTCTCCCAATTGATTGTTTGTTATTTAAAGTTGGTGGTACTTATCCTATTGCATCTGCACCACTTGATACAACATCATCAACTCTAAAATGTGATTTAACTAAATATACAGTTACAAGCAGTGAACCATTCGAAATATCATTAGGTTCACTTGTTACAGAATATTCTTATTTTGTAGAATTTACATCAAGAACTGTACATTTCACATATTTGAATAAGATAGAATTTAACTTTGAAGGCTATCCAATTTTAGAAACTGGAAAATCTATTCTTCTAAATTATTATACTAACAAACTTCCTCAATACAAACAAACCCAATTGAATGTTACTATGTCTGCATTAGGACAATACCCCATTATCAAGTCATGTGATTTTGAACTTACAGGATCTTGTATAGTAGATTATAATTTAACAATTCCAATTACTCCAGTTTTACAAACTTACATACTTCAATTTTCATTTATTATTAATGAATTTTTATTGAAACAAACATTGAACATTGAAAATACATTGTTCAATAACAGATTTAATGTAATGTACTATTCACCATTCCTCTTTGATTTTAAAACTGATTCAAGCATTTACAATTTCAAGTTACAAATTGATAATGGATTAAATCCTGATTTCAATTTTGATCTTGATACTGATGGTATTAGAAGAAGCATTTTTTATGGTTTGAATAATGATAGTATAACAGAAGTTACTTGCTCTAGAATTAGTAATTATAGTACTAGTATAGCATCTAATTTAGAAACAAGAATTGTATCAACATTTAAAGGAATTACATTTTCTGTTGATAAGAAACCATCAACTATTTACCTTAGAGAACTTTACACTACACCAAATATTGTCTCTCAATCAATTCAAAAAACTATTAATATTACTCTTACTACAGATATTGCTATTCAAAAACCTCTAAAGAAGTATTATATTTCTTTATTAGATAATAAGTATGAATGTAGTATTGAATCAACATCTTTGATTTGTCCTGTTTTAATTACATATATTGGTAATCCTTTCTACAAGGAAGTTCTTAAAATTTTAGATGGTGATAATGTTGTAACAAGGATTGGTTTACCATTTATCCTATTCAAACCAATTTCTATTCGTGAAGTTAAACCAACACTTCTACTTCAAGATAATAACTCTGTTAATACTACAGTTTTAATGGAGCAAACAGTTTTTGAAGATTTAGGAACAGAATTTATATTTTCTTGTTCCATCGAAGATGGTAACTTCTCAGCTATTGTTGGTGATTCTAACTCTGTTAGATGTAATTTCAATAACTTGAATACTGGAAGAAAGAGTGTAAAAATTTATCTTTCCTCTAATAATCAATACAGATCCATCAAGGAATTATTATTAACTGATATTAATCCAGCAAAAGATTTTGAAGTTATTAAGAATCCAACCATAGCTCTTGATAATTCTATTGAGCAAAAAACTTTATTCTATACTTCTGAAACCTTTTCATTAACAACTCTTAATATTCTAGTTACAAATACTGAATTCACTTTGAATAATATCTTGTATAACATTTCTACTGAAATTGGTTTTTATGGAAAAAACAGCTTTGTTGAAAGTACTACTTATTTGGGAAAATTTGATACATCATACAAATTCCAAGTATCATTTTATGCTTCAAATAACTATGAAGGATTTGTTCCTCTGAGATTAACAAAAGTTTTATCAGGAACTACTAAAGAATCTAGAGCTCTTACTTCTGATGATTACATTTTAACAAAGATATCTGATTTGGTTCTAACTTGTGTAACAAAGGTAACTTTATCAAAGAGTGTTCCAGCATTTGGTGTTGAATCTAATTTACCAAGATTAGTTCAATTATATTCAAACTTTAACTTTTTAAAATTTATTCCTGATTCTAATCTTTTACAAGATGGAAAGGTTAATTTTAAGTGTGTTTATGAATATTTACCAAAATCTAATAAGGCAATTAGTAGCACTACTAGAATTTATAATAACGAAGCATTCGAATGTAATATGACAACACCAGATGTTGGTCAAGTTCAAATTGATCTTTATGTTGAAAAAGATGGACATTCATTATCTCTTAATATTAATTCATGGAATTATATTATTTATGATGGTTTATTCTTACAACCTTCTTATGGTTTGAGAACTATTGAAAATTCAAGACTGGTAAATCCGTTCAAGATTCAAAAATACTCTGATTTGTCTGGTATTAACTTGAATCAATTTACAAAGTTTAATGGTAAAATTACTGAACCTGATGTTTCCTTTACTTGTGAAAAGGAATTAAGTTCAGATGGTATCTATCCATTATTGAACTGTACTATTCCTGTTTTACCATCTACAAATATTATGTCTTTCAAACAGTATGAATTAAGACTTTACACAAATCCAAGTATGCAACTAATTTCAAATTTCTCACTAGGTTGGCTTCCAACAAGTTCTCTCTATATTAGTAATATTAATCCAAAAATTATTCAAAAATCTACTAGTAAGACTGATATGAAAACAATTTATGTAGATATCTCGGGAGATAGTAATGTTATTTCAAGAACCTTACCTGAAGGTAACTTTGCTATTTATACAAGAAGTGCAGGTGTTGCCCTTTTACAATCTGCTAGACCACCTTATGTTGCTCAACCTGCATCTATTGCTATTCAAACTTCTAATTTTGAAGAAACTGTAACATTACAATATGTGAACTATAACTTACTTACACCTGTTATTGATATTCCAAAACCAGACCTTGTCGATTTTATGAAACTCACTGTGAATGATGTTGAATTGAATAGTATTCAATATTCATCCGACAGTATTAAAGGTTCTAAGGCAAGTGGTGCAACTATCTTTTTCACTGTAAGCAAGAATACTGCCACACTATTCATGTTAAATAATGGTGGTTATAATGGTTCTATCAAATGTGTTCAAGATCCAATCACTAGTAATAGTGCAACATTTGTGTCTGAATCAACTGATACACTCAAGTTCAAATGCGTTTTAGCAAAGACAAGCTCAATTACAAATTCCTTTATTCTTTCTAAAGTTGAAATTTACTATAATAATCCAATGGCAGAGAATGGAAATATGAAGGTTTCATCTAGTGCTTTAGATTTTATTTGGTTACCTTCTACTTTACCAATAGAACAACCTGTACCATTTGCATTTATCTCCAGAGTTGGTTCTTTTGATATTTCACTTTCAGATAAGAAGGTATTTATTTCCTCTGATAATTTTGTTTGTTATTTGGCTGATTCTACAAGTACCAATGTAGTGAAAATCAAAGCCATTTATAATCCATCAGGAACTCTCACATGTCCATTCAGTTTTAGCTATTCTATATCAACAGTATTTAAAATTTCTATTTACTTTAGTAATGGTCCAAGTGATGTTCTTTTAACAACAACAAGAGATGTAACCTTTATCAATGCACCTTTGGAAATTTCATACATTGACCCATTCATTACTTATCACTTACCAGCACTTACTGGTAGTACAACAGATATCAATTACAAGGTCAGCAAATTGAGTTTTATTCCTCAAGGTTTATCTTGTACTTTTAGAGAAGTTACATCAACAATACCAAGTATTGGTCAAGTTAGAAAAATAACACAAGCTCAAATTCAAGACGGTTTATTTGTTTGTCCTTTCTTGATTGATCAAACATTCTCATCTTATAATTTACTTACCAAATTAGTGATAGATTTAGGAAGTAATCTTTTAGACATTTCTAGCAATGAGCTTGAATTGATTCTTTACAAAAAGAAGCTGACATGGAATATCAACTCATATTTGACAGCATCAAATTTGAATACTAGATATGAACTACGTAATTATGAAATTCCACATTCTTCAAGTTATAGTCTTCAACAATCTGTTGTTGCTACTCCTTATTTAAGATCTCAAAAAATACAAAACTTGAAAACAACAACATTAGATTGTATTGGAGCTGATCCAGCTAGTTGTACATTTGTTGGTATTGAACCAATGGTTAACAAAATACCTTCATACATGACCACTGCTATTGAATTTATCAATGTTGAAAATCAAAGAAAATCTTACATTATTGCTAATGACTTGACATTGTTCCTTAAAAAGTCTTCATTCAATGTTTCTCATATTTCTCCATATATTGCAGACTACAGACAAAGTCATGCATCTAATCAAAATTTCCTCTTTACCAGTGCTAGTTTAAATGCTGAGGACTTTGATATTACATGTCAATTCGATAACAAAAAGACAAATATGACAAGAAATCAATTTTGTGTTGTTAAACCACCAACTTTACCAAATGGATACCCAAAAACTGGTATTCAAAATGTCACTTTAACTTGGAATGGTATTGATTTATATTCTAGAAGTTATCCAATAGATTTCATAGAAGCCTATCAAGTTAATAATTTGATAACTTTTTATTCATATAGATCTAATATTACATTGATTGATAATCCTTATGTTCCTCTACCTTTCAGTGGAGATTTTTCTGGCTATACTTTTTCAATTGGACTTTTTGAAAAGAATAGATTAATAGGTGAAGCAACTTGTAAACAACTATTTGCTAATAATGCCCAATTAGAATGTGTAAAGGGACCTTTTAGTTATTCAACATCTTATCCAGTTACTTCTATTGTGAAATTATTGATTAACGCTCAATCTGCTTTCCAGATGAAAGGAGAAATTGTGTTATATTCTGCTCCTACTATTCAAAGTCTCAGTACTAATTATTTCAGAATTAACCAAATTTATACTATGGAAGTCTATGGATCTGTATTCTATCAAAAGGATACGCCAACCCTTGAAATATATTCCAATACTACTTTCAATTCATATCCTACCATGGTTGTTGATTCCAATACTATTCGCATTCAAAACATTGGCTTCAATGACCTACAAGAAACTCTAAGAAAATCCAGATTGAAATTTAGTTCAGGTGCCTATTTAGATCTACCAGATATTTCTATTTATAAAGGAGTGAAAGAAGATTTCTCGTTGCAATCCATCAATTCAGAAGCATATGATAATGGTGTTATTACAGCAACCACAACTAGATCCATTAGCATTGATCTTAAGCTCATCTCAAATACTTTCCAAAACAAACCTCAATCATGCTTGGTAAAGTATGAAGATGGTGTTTTGTCCATCGTTCAAACATGCTCTGTTACCTATGAAAGTGGTAGCGTTACCCCCGTAGTACACATAACAACTCCATTAATGTGGTATTATGACATTGTTTTCCCAAGAATAATCTCTTACTCATTCTCATTGGATGGAGGTGCTTTTTACTATACCCATGCAAATTTCAAAATTAAGATGGTGGACGATAGTGAGAATTTCATTATTCGAACTATTTATGATCAAAATATTGTTACATTTTCCAATGTTCCTTATTCTATTTTATCTGGTGTCTCACTTTCCTTCATCAAAATTGGAACAAATGGTACAAATTTGCAAGAACTTGTTTTTACAAAATCTTGTAAAGCAAGCTATTGTAATCTTGATTATGGGCATATAATATTTGAAAATTTAAGACCATTTGAATACTTTGAATTTGATCGTATTAGAATCAACAAGGGAGCTTCTAGTAAGATCTTTGCAATTTCAAAGAACCTTCTTATTTTCAATCCTAATAATACTTTATCCTCAATTCCTTCCGTTTCAATTTCACATTCCAAAGTTCAATTAGGAGCTAAAACAAGTGTAACAATAATTCTTCCAGCTAGTTTTAGTAGTGATCTTTCCAAGATTAGCACTGTTACTGTGATTTTCAAAGCTGATGGTTCTACCAGTACCCCTTCAACCATATCCAAAGGTTGGACCTCAAAATATTCCTTCATTATTGAAATGGATTCTCTACCACCGTGGGATTTGCAAATAGCTGCTATTGCTTTCCAAAATATTAATATTAACGTTATTGCCTCTCCAACAATTACTTTAATCCCTTCATTTGACTTTTCTATTATTAATCAGTACCAAAAAGCCAAAGCATCTACAAGATCACAAACTAATCTCAGAGTTACATTTAATAGTGCAATTACTACTCAACAAGGAATAATTCCTTCAATGAAAATTTCTAATTCAAACACTAATTTATTCAAGTCCTACACTACAAATATTCAAATTGATGGAAATACCAGAACAACAAATGCTGTACAATTTACTGAATTGACAGTGACAGCTCCAGCAGCTTCATCAATTCTTACTGTTGATAAATCCCTGGTTAGATTCCCTACAAAATTTAGTATTGGCTTTGCATTCCTGGAAAACCAATATGTTATGAAGGAAATCCTTACCTATGATGATTCTATTGCTGATCCTCCAATTATAGTTAGTGTAAATCCACAGGAAGTTCCTCTAATTGATCAACCAGTTACTTTGGATATCAAAGCTTCTTCAATAGACTCACAGTCAACTCAATGTATCTTTAGGGCTAGCAAGGCATCCAGTGTTAATAACACAATAATTGTAAATGCCAATTTCATTGATCAGTATTCCATTGGTTGTACATTTGTTCCTTCTCAAATTGTTACCGAATTGGGTATTTCTAGTACTTTAGAAATGGACATGACATTGAGATCTAATTTGGATGAAAGCAAAGAAGTTATCAATATTCCAATCTACAGACAACTTAATATTGATTCTTTCACACCTAAACAAGGTATTACAACAGGTGAATTTGAAACCACATTCATTGGAAGCTTCCCTATTCATCCTAGAGAAGAGTACTTTTTAACTCAGGGAAGAATGAAATTCAGAGCCAAGTTCGGTATCAGAGAATCAACTGACTGCTCAAGAATAAGCTCAACAACTGTAAAATGCAAAGGTGTTAGTAACCCTATCTCTGAAGTAGATATTTCCCTATCCAGAAATTCTGTTGATTTTGTGAAAGCATCTGAAAAGTTTGTTTATTATGGATGTGGACCTGGATATGAACAATCTAGTTTCAATGAACTTTGTAAACCATGTAAGATTGGTTATTCAAAGAACTTTACTGGTGGTCCTTGTGTTGCATGTGATAGAGGTTACTATGCAAGTCAACCAGGTTCTTTAGAATGCACTAAATGTCCTTCCTTGCAAACTACATTAGATACTGGCTCTACAAGCATTGACTATTGTGGATGTCCTTCACAAACATATTATTATAATATTTACAAGAATTCCTGTGTAACATGTCCAAAAGGTGCTGATTGTCCATCATTTAATACTACTTACCCTATTGCCAAGACTGGTTACTGGCATTCAAATGCAACTGGTTATAGTCCTTACAATTTCTATGAGTGCATTCCTTCAACTTCTTGTAATGCAGGTTTGTTTGGAAACTGCACCGATGGTTATACTGGTTTCGTTTGTGGTTTGTGTGAAGATGGTTTTTATAGAAGTTCCAGATCATGTAGTAGATGTTCAAATCTTGCTCCTCTCTATTTGACACTTTTGATAGGTGGTGTAGCTGTTATTGCATTGATATTCTTCTTCTTTTCATCAATCAAGGTGCATCACATTTCATCATTGAGTATTGCACTCTTCTTCTTCCAAGTGAATAGTATGTGGACAAAGTTTGATTTGAACCTTCCAGAAGAAATCTCTGGACTTTTCACTGCAAGTTCTGCAAGTACTTTCAACTTTGATTTTATTCAGTTCCAATGTGTTTTTCCAATTGGTTTTGTACCTCAATGGATTTTGAAAATGTTAATTCCTGTAATGCTTTTAATCTTATTCGTAGTGTTGTATTTAATGGGCGAATTGAGAAATATTATTGCCAAGTTTGCTGGACCTAAAATTCCATGGAAGAAGTGGGATATTACCGATTTGTACAATGAGTTTATCAAGAGACAAGAAATTGAATCAGATCCAAAGCTCACTAAGATGCAAAAGTTAAAACATTCTCTCACTGGTATAATGTTCTCAGCTAGAACTGCAATCTACAAATCCCAACACAAAATTATTTGGACTCTCACCACCTATTTACCAAGAAGTGAGATGAAGAAGTTTTTGAATAATTGTATTCACTCATTCATTACTTTCCTTTCATTGGCCTACATGTATATTATTCAAACAAGTGCTGATATTTTCTTGTGTAAGGATCAAGCGGATGGTTCAAAGAACTTGGAACAAGCTCCACACATTACTTGTTTTGAAGGTACATGGTGGGTAATGTTCCCATTCTCAGTAATTTACTTTATCTTGTTTGGATTGGGAGCAGCTGCATTCTTCCTCTACTCTGCTATCAGATATAGAAAAGTCAAACTTACAGAAGAACATGCTTTCATTCAGAGATTCAAATTCCTATTTGTCAAATTCAAGCCAAGATATTTCTATTATGAAAGTGTTATTACCATTAGAAAGTTGGTCTTTTCAGTTCTCTACGTCTTTTTAGCTCCACTTCAAGTAATTGCTTTAGGATTTGTTTTGATTTTCCTTTCATTTGTCATTCACTTACAATTAGTTCCATATTCAAAGAAGATGCACAACCTCATTGAATATGTAACCCTAGTTGCCACCCTCCTGACATTATTTACTGGTTTAATTTTCTTCTACGATGTTGAATCCTTGGTCGGTTTATTGTGGATTAGAACTCTTGCGCTTGTATTGACAATAATCATTTTCGTTCTCACTGCAGCTGTTCTCGTATTGGCTGTCTTGTGGGATATCAGAACTAGAAAGAGAAAAGAAGCCAAAAAGATTAAGGAAAAATTGGAAGAAATTAAAAATTCCATCAGTAATGGAACTACAGACAAGTCTGATGATAAGGTGAAGGAAACAATTGTCTTTGGTTTGGACATTGATGAATTTGATGATGATCCAGCTGGAGATAGCTCTCTCAATAGCAAACATGAAACCATTAATGATGTCTTCTCCAATCTATTCTCCCTCGAAAGAAGAAAGAAGAAAACAGACAAGATTAAACAAAAGGGAGCCAAGATCAAGTCAAAGATTACCAACAAGACCAAATCAACATCAGAAAAGACAAATGGTGATGATAGTTTCGATTATTCTGATCAAACTCTATCCACCAACACTACCTCTGGTGACACTAAACAAACTTCCTCACAACTTTTCCAATAAATTTAATTTCTTTCTCATCAAACTCTTTTAAATCTTTTTGTAAAGTTCAAATTTAGAGAGATACAGAATTGGAGACCTATGAACTTTGAAAAAAAAATGTTTGACTTGTTTCGCTCCAAAAAGAAGGATGAACATGAAGAGAAATCCCTCTCCTTTCTCGTAATACCACATGGCAAGATTCATAATGACTCATTCAAAATGTTGCCTATTGATATTGTGCTGGAAATTTTGGATTATATTTGTGGGGACGAGCAATTGATGATGAGCTTGACGAATTGTCATGATCAGGCGTTGAATAAGCAGATTCCTAGGGAGACTCCATTCAGAGAGAGGAAATGGACGCCTCCTGCATGGGATGTCAATTCCGATTTTAATGAATTAAAATTTGATGAGAAAAAGTTTTTCAAACAATACTTTGGAAAGTTCCCGAATAGAGATTCTAGTTGTCCAAGGCTGCTATTTAGAAAATTAGATTTGGGAGTGGATAGGTATTCTCCAAAAGAATTGTGTAGACTAATTCAAATTGTAAATTATGGAAATAAGCCAATTGTGATTGAGAAAACTTTAGCTCGTCAAATATTGCAGTGTATAAGAAGATTTGGACAAGTAAACGAGGATAAAGAAAAGGATATTGAAAAGAAAATGTTTAAATATTTGAGATATGTATTAAGGAATGGTCTGTGTGAGAGAGTTATTGGATTGGATATTGCTGGTATTGAAACATTTCCTTCTTTAATTAATGAGTTAGTACTAATGTGTCCGAATATAGAACATGTTAATCTTGGTTCGTATAACCAGAAGGAAAATTACCATGCAAAGCAAATTCTGATGAAAGATGTCAATGAGTCCATGATGATCTTGAAATTGTTAAAATCCTTTAGATGGACTGGACATCATTTTGGTGAAGGTTTTATTGATGAGTTATCGAAACATACACCTCTATTGGAGAAGCTGGTTTTAAAATGTGAAACATCTGTTATATGTTGTCACGAAGCCATCCTAAATTGGAAGAATCTCAAACTAATTGTTTCAAAAATTAGTCCACATATTTATTCAAGAAATAATGGAACAGCAGAAGATCTATACAAGTTTTTCAAGAATATAAGTCAATTAGACAAGTTGGAAAAACTTGTTTTGAATGAAAACAATATTAAGGAAGGAAATATTCAATCATTACCTCATTCTCTGACATGTTTAGATTTGAGTAATACCCAGATTCCAGACAACTTTCTTCAAATTGTCGCATCCTTGCCCCAATTAAAGTCTCTGGGATTGAACTGTTATTATGGAGGAAGGGATTCTTTGAAGCATCTCGTTGGATTGAAACACACTCTCGAAGAATTACACATAACCCAAAGTAGTAGTTGTGGAGATGAAGGTGTGATGTATATTTCGCAAATCGAATCTCTAAAGAGACTATTTCTAATGAACCTAAGCCAAGATCAAATCAATGACACTGGAGGTTATGAGCTAGCCAAATTGAAAAATTTGGAAATTGTTGGTCTTGAATATTGTTACATTTCACACAAAACAGTTAACAGTATTGCAGCAAGTTGTCCTAACATTAAGAAAATCCACATTGATGGATGCCACAACATTAAGAAACACAAATTATCAAAGCAAGCCTTCTCTTTAATAGATGATGCATCTTATGCTGTTAGAATTTCAGAAGATCTATAAAATTAAACATTGAGAAGACTAACACCTTATTTAATGGATTAAATTACAAGTTTATATACAGTTAGATTTACATGGTTTTCAATTCAGTAATTTAGTGAATCAAATCAACAATGACTCTTTGAAGATCACCATTATACTTATTCAACAAAATTAAATTGGAAACTTCATCAACAAATCCCATGTCTCTCAACAATGCGAGCTCAGTTTGGTAAAGTGTTGGTTGTGGTTGAACAATTGGTTCTTGGACTACAACAACTGGTTCTTCAACAATTGGTTGTTGAATTGGGTTCAATGGATGAGGAACTTGGTAAACATTCACTGGTTCAGGAACAATAACAGGTTCTTCTACAACAACAGGTTCTTCGACAGGTTCTTCAACAACAACTGGTTGTTCTTCATATAATTGGTTATCAATAACAGTTTCTTCTTCCTTCTTTTCAGCACCAAAGATATTTCTCAAGAAACAAGCTGATCTAGGTTGTTGTTCAGTGAATGAGTGAGAACCACCAAAGTGAGCATTTCTAACAGTTTCAGATGCAAAACAATCTTCACAAAAGTCAAAATCATCACAGTCATCACACTTGAATCTCTTTCCAACAAAAGCATACTTTCCACAACCATCACAAGTGACACCAAAGTGTGGGACTTGAACCTTGTCAATATTTTCTCTGACAAAATCATTAACGTTCAATCCATTCTTCAATTGTTCAACATCAATATCAACTTCAAGAACATTATCACCGTCCATAGTCTTTTTGAACATGAATGGACAATGTGGATGATTTTCTGGAAGAGGATGGTGTCTTGGTCTTCTAAATGGACAACCACCTTGTCTTCTACCTTTCCAATATGGACATTCACGTTTTTCTTCTTCTGGTTGCCTTGGTTTTTCTTCTTCCTTCTTCAACAAGATGACAGCAATTCTAAAAACTGATCTAATAGCACTTGTTCTACTTTCTCTACAAAGTTGAATACCATAAGCAAGTTCTTCATCACTAGAAATATCAACCCAGTGATTTTCATCGTCTTGATAACGAATTAAAGCATTTTCGAGAGTTAAACCACACTTTTCAGTCAAATATCTAGTCAAGTCAGCATAATTTGTCAATACTCTTTCACCTCTACGAATAGAAGTTGGCTTTAAAGTTTCCAAAGCAGAGAGATCTTCCTTCTTGGTTTCAAACACTAAAACCTTAACGTGAATAGGCTTTGGTTGTTGTTGTGCTGGTTGGAAAATATTGTGGAGGTTTGGAAGTTGTTGTTGATGTTGTGGCATTGGTACTTGTTGGCCGTTAGTATTATTGTTAGCAAGGATTGGATGGTAGATTAAATGTGATGATGGAAAGGACATATTTTTTCTTTGATGGCAATAGAAGTTCTAACTTGTTGGTTATTTATAGTTTTTTAAGAGGTTTCTCAGTGGTAACGTGAAGAAGGAATTGAAAATACAAATAACCTTGCAAAACTTCCGAAAACATGTTTCAATGTAATTACAATGTAGTTCATCCTGGTTACAGAGTTTGCTTGAATGTTGTACAACAAGGAATATTGATCTATTAATGTATTTTCATAAATATAAATAAGATTAAGAGAGTAATATTACTTGGCTGATCTTTTAAGTTCTTCCTCTTCAATTTCTTTGAGCCATTGATTCATATGCTTTCTATTTCTCAAAAACCAGAAGGTGTACGATAGAGCAGCAATACCAACACAACATAAACTTCCACAAGCTAGGAAAACAAATCTGGATGGTGTAGAGAAGAAGAGAGCAGAGAAAAAGACAATAAGGTCAGCAATTTTGGTTAAGGAACCTTCTGTTGAGTTGACAATACCAGAATCTTTCTGATCTACCAATTGTTGCATAATTTGAATTTCCGCAAGGTCAAAGGCATATAAACCCAATCTACTCATGATAATTCCAATAAGGAAGAAGTAAACAGCAAAGTAGAATTGCTCAGACCAGAAATTGAAAACAATAAAGCACAAAACTCCTGCCACTAGAGAGAAGAATTGGAAGTAAAGGGAAACAAGTCCTCCTCTAAAAACGTTAATTCTCATAATCAAGTAAGGTGCTATAAAGGTTGACAAGAGACCAGAGATGGCACTCAATGCTTGGAAAGTTCCCAAAACAGCAGAGTGAATTTTGTGACTCTTAAGGTAAGAAAGGAGCAATCCACTATGAGTAAGTACAGTAATAAATAAAAAGACAAATGCCAAACTTGAGAGAAATACTTTTTGGGTGAGATATGATTTCCATCCCATAAACAGAATCTAATCAAAATGGAAGTAGATTATTATTGTAAAGTTATTAATTCTAGTACGTACCTTGAAAACGTTTTGATGTTTCAAATTAACTGTTTCCTCCTTTTGTTCCAAATCAATTTGTTGCATTCCCTCATTGGCTGCCAATAATTCTCTTTCACGCTCTTCTTTGATTTTCAATTCTTGCTCCAATTTTGTAATGTGAAGTTCTTTCGTATTATTGTAAACATAGCGAATGCAAATATACTCTGGAACAAGAGAAAACACATTCCATAAACAAACTACAATGGCTCCAATCTTGTATCCTGCAAAAGTAAGAATGAGACCAAATAAAACAGGTGATACAATGAGTGAAACCATGTCGAGACGTCTCATCATTGAGTTGATTCTTTCTAATGGAAGTTTTTCGCCTCTGGCAACCACCAAGCACCAATCTTTAGTTCTGGCCACACTTGTAACCATAGAGGATAAGTCACTTAAAGAACCAATAAGAGCACATGAAAAGAAAAGTACCATTGAAAGAACTGTTTCGAATGGCCAAATAAATAGAGCATCTGTTTCAGTTTGAGGTTTTGAATCCTCAGATCTCCATCCAAAATATCCAAGTAAGAAAATTAAAAGAGTAGTTAATGCTACAGAGGCATTTTGTACAATAAGAGCAATTGACATGACCTTAAATCTTGGCATTGTATCAACCATGTAACCCATATGTGGCCCAAGTATTATTCCAATAAGTTTTTGTATAAATCCCATAAGTGCCATAGGTAATAATGTTTCTGGGAACATGTCACCAAATATTACAGGTAAAGCAAAAGCCCACATTCTATCACCCTTTCGTATTATTTCACAATTAATAAAATTAATTTCACACTCTTTCACTTACCCAAGATGCCAAAAAGTGACTTGCATAAAAGACATTTAACTTTCTAGATTTAAATTGAAATTCATCCTTGAAATACTTTTTAATTTTCTCAATGGTTGATTTCGGAGCAGCATCTTGTTCTGCACTCTTTTCAAATTCCAACATTTCATCGAGTTGAGTTTTTTCCTGTCCATGAACAATGATTTCATCCTCTGTATGTTCTTCCTCTATATCATCATGTAGAGAGAACATTTGAACGTTTTGTGGTTCGTAACTAATTGTCTCCTCCGTAGGAACAACAGTAACTTGTCGATTGACATCTGTTGTTTGCTGTTCAGCGATTTGATGATCATCAGCATTAACAAAATCAACAACAGCTACTCGTGGTTCATTATCAATCACCTGTGGATTATCATTCATACTCGAGTAGTCACCATCATCCTCCAAAGCAAAATGTTGCCTTAAGTTTGCTGGCTCTTCTTCGTTAAACATTTTTTTCTTCCTTTTAATATTACTAAGCCCCTTCCAAAATACCAGAATATCAGAGCTATAATGTTGCACAAAAGGAATATTCAATACCGTATTATTTCTAGGTGAATGATAGTAACAATATATCAATTTCTAATCAAAATTAAATTGAAGAATTGGCATCGAGAAGTAAAACAAGCCTTTAAAAAAATGAGAAGAGGAATTAACACACTTTCCAAACTTTCTTCGAAGAGTTTGACAAGACAACAATCTTTGATTGCTAGATTTTTGGTGGAGCAATGTAGAATGTTTTCTTCATCGGGAGTGAAACTCTCAGAAGGTATTACAACAACACCATACCTTCCGAGAGCATCAATTGAAGAGCAATTTTTCAAAGTTTTTGCTAAAAAGAAGGATTTGCCTGAAAGTACTGATGATGGAAAGGTTGTTGCACCAGCTGAGAAATTATCTGGAGTTTTGATTTTAGGACCAAAAGGATCTGGAAAGACAACGTTTTTAAGCAAAACGATTAGAAAAGTTAGAGAACAAGATAGTAATATTTTGGAAAACGATGGTGTACACACCATAGTAATTGATTTGGGAAGTATCAAATCATGGATTCAAACATATTCTACAACAAACAAATTCCAAAAAGCATCAAGCATTTATTTAATTAACACTCTTACAAATCAATTGGAAAAAGAATACGAAAGATTTAAGAAGAAACATGAAATTATGTTAAAGAATGAAAAAGTTGAACCAAGTACTACTGTCACATCATCAAATCAAGAGCAAAAACCAATAGAAAATGAACTCACCACCACAGAAGAGGAAGAGCATCACGAGACTGGACTGAAGGCTGTTGTTCAAGTTCTTGAAGCTTGGGTTGAATATTTACAAGAAGTGAGAAATGTTCAAGAAGAACTCTCAGAAAAGGATATTTCCGTAGCTCTTGCCAAGTTCATGAATTTATTAGCTCAAAATTCCTTCTCAAAGACTGTTATTTTCTGTGATGATTACCAAGAAATGTTTGAACATCCACAAACAAATAAGGCCTATTTTACCATGTTCCCATTCATTGAAATTTTGAAACTCCCAGATAATATTGAATTCGTTTACGCTTGCGAAGAAAAAACAAATCTTTTCAAATATACAAATACATATCGTGGAAAATCGGAAAAGCATAATTTGATTAACTTCGGAAGACTTAGTAATGAGGATGTAGACTTATTCTTGGAAAATTATAAGAAAACCAATGAGAATCCTTTATTGGAACATCCAGAAGAAATCAAAAGACTTACCAACAACTTTATCGGAGACATTGTGCACCTTCTTAATAATTATAGATCATTTGAGGATTACATTAGAGACTCTAAACAAAATTATCAACACAAGTTAGTTAAGTCAATTTTCGAAGAAAAGCTTGGTAACGTGAGAAAAGTTATAGCTTTCCAAAAGCAAAAGGATCAATTAGAATCAGGAGAATTTGCCAATATCACCATCGAAGACAAACCATTTACTATTGGTGATATTACATTTAATAACCAAGAAGAAGTTACCATGTGTATGGATAGCAGTAGACTTAATTTTTACAATAATGCATTCGATTGGTACCTTTCTAGAAATGATTACTCTGAGAAATACAACTCTTCTCTCATGGAATCAACCTTACTGGATACAAATATTTGGTATAGAATTTCTTCGAAAAATGGAACCAAGTACAAGTTCAGAAATTCGATGGCCGAATCTGTTTTCAAGCAAAATTTGGCAAATCACTTGTATGCCACAAAGTTCAACCTTCACTCTACTAGATCAGAAAGGATAATGTCTTTGTGGTTGGCCAAGACACCTTTCCCAAAGAAGAGAAATGCATTGATTTTGGAACTTCTTGCTCGTCTTTTGGAGGATCAATCCCAAATTATTGGAAAAGTAGAATATAGAGCTGGTAAGAAGCTAGAAATTTTGAAAGAAAAATTGAAGCAAAGAATCAAGCCAAAGACTGAAATTGATGCATTGCTTGAACAAGAGCCAAAGTTAGACATGAAGGGTTTGTCTGTTTGTTTGAATCAACCTAGTCCTCTCATTTCATTCTTCGGTAGAGATCTTTCTGACTTCTCCAAGGGGTCTCTGATATCTATTAAGCCTGGATCACCTCCATTCAATGTAAATATTCATGAGGTTTCTTCAGACAGTCAAGTTGCCGAAGCTCTCAAATCCATTTGTGAAAAAGACTTATTGGATGACATTCATATTGTTTATCCAAAGTATAGTTTGTATAATGACATTGATGTTGTCATTGCAACAAAGGGTGAATCTGGTCTCGATGTATTTACAATAAGAATTGTTGAAGGAAATGGATTTGGTAAGAAACCAGTTGACTTCCAAGATACTTCCAATGTTAAGAATTATATTTCTGTTGTCAATAGTTTGAAATCAAATAATTTTGAATCTGTGAATCATCATTTTGCTCTCTTTGCTTTGGAAAAGACTCACACCAACGTAAAGAATTACAAACTGTACATTCCAGAAGATTTGGCATCATTATTGCCTAAAGTAACAATCTCATATGTGGAAGATTACTTTACAGAAGATACTGAAAGAATTTCGCAATACTCCGAATATCTTCAACAATTAGAGGAAGAACTCAAACAAGAGGAGAATGATGAATTGAACTTTGGTGATACTAATACTGTTGAAGCAATGATGTCCCAAATGGGTCACAAGAATTTGCCATGGTACGATAAGGTTGACATGTAATAAAGATTTAGACTTCTAACATTAATCATGATGAATTTTGCCCAAATATTCTTGTGAGCAAAAATGACAATAGATTGGCTGTAACTGGGCAAGGATAATAATTTTCCCCTTCCTTAATATTATCATTGTAAAATTTATATCAAAACGACGTTCAGCAAAATTACATTTTCAAATTGGACAATATTCCAATTATAATAAACTCACCAAAATTGTTCTCTACAAACATTTGGCTTGCCAAGGAAAAAACCTCAAAAAAATCCTCCCAACTCTCGACTTGGCTTTAATTATCTGTTAACTTGTGTTGTTGTGTGATCATCTAGTATATAAGCCAATCAAATAGTCTTTAATTCGGAACAATAATAACATTGTAATATTATAATTTGAAAATGATTTCATCATCAAGTAGAGGAAGTTTGAGTAGTGTTAGTAGCAATGATACTACACATCAACCATTTGTTGTGGATGAGGACTTTTTAAAGGATATTGAAAAGCATTATAGTAAATCATTGAAGAGTAAATCTTTCCAATATATTGTTGGTGTTGATGTAGGTGCAACTAATACAAGAATTGCCATCCAATTTATTGTTAATGATGAGGATGATGAAGTATTCATGACTAAATTCCCATGTAATACTGCTACCAACTTGGCAGAACATCTTACATTTTATGGTAAAGCTTTGGTTAAAATTGTTAAACAAGGAAGTGCTGCTGGTACTATTGCTCTTGCAGGTCCAGTTACTGGAGAAAAGGTTAGAATTACAAACTACAAGGAAAATGATCAGGAATTTTACTATTCTCAACTCACTGATACTCTCTTCCCTGCTCATAAGAATACCTTGTTGAATGATCTTGAAGCCAGTTGTTATGGTATTATTAATGTTGGCACCAATAATCGTCTCCATGAATTCTTCTGTCCATATGATAGTGCTAATAATTTTGCAACACCACAAACAGTAAGACTTTCCGATACTAGTGAATGTGAGTAGTAGTTTAATCTCAATTATTATTGAATCATTAATTTATTCATTAGATGCTGTTTTGGCTATGGGAACTGGTTTGGGAACTGGATTGATTGTTGGAGCTTCTGGAGGTAAATTTAATGTTATTCCATTGGAAGCTGGTCACGTTCATGTTGCTACTCCTGGTACTAATTCATGTGATTTCCACGAAGATCGTGAAAGAATTGAATTCCTTAGTCAAAAGATTTATAGTGGTATTTACCCAATTGAATATGAGGATATTTGTAGTGGAAGAGGTTTGGAATATTGTTATGAATTTGAAATTAGAAATATTCCCAATGCTCAAAGAAAGAATGCTGCTCAAAGTATGTGTTTATTATTATCAATTTTTGTAATAATTTAATTATGAATATTTTTTAAAAGTTGCTGAATCTTACTCAACTGATGTACATTCAAGAGATGCCATGATTACACACTATCGTTACTTGATGCAAGCTGCTCAAAATATTGCTATTTTGATTCCAACTTGTCGTGGTGTCTTCCTTGCTGGTGACAATCAAGTATACAATGAAGATTTCTTTAAGGAACACATTAATATCCTCCAAAAGGAACTCTTCATAACTCACCAAAAGAAAAACTGGTTGACAGACTTGAAACCATACAGACAAATGAAGGAATATAACTTTAATGTTAAGGGTTGTCTTCAAAAGGCTAAGGAACTAGCCCATCTTGATGTTACTCATGTCACTACCAATACCTCTCCAGCTAAGAACAGCTTTAAGGATGCTCTTTCTGTTGTTATACCAGCTGCCTTCTTCTCTGTACTTTCCTTCTTCACTGCTAAGAATATGTATGAAAAGTAAATCTATTTTACACTTTTTTCTGACTCGGATTTCTCAGCTTCTTGTTCATCTATCGTCTTGATTAGTAAGGACCTATCATGTTCAAAGAGAAGCACCAAAAGCACTGTTCTTCCAAGGCAATACAGAACACCAAGCACAAATATCACTAAAAACATAGCAAAAGCCACAAAGAAACCAGTGGATGTAGTAAAAACAAAGGAATCATCAGTCTTGATTATCTTTGCTGCCTTCTCTGTAACTCTCTGCCAAACATGAAGCACTAGGAAAACTATGGAACCAATCAGAGAAATTAATGATATAAATACAGAAAAGCCAATATGCGCAAAGAAGTTTTTCCTCTCTCTCTTGATCTTATCCAAAGTATGCTCTTCTTGAATTTCATAATCATCAACTTCCTCAATTTCCACCGGGGCTAAACTACCCTTCCTTCCTCTATTTCCAACTTTAATTTCTATTACATCATTTGATGAGTCTTGAGAGGAACGCACCATTGAGATTTTCTTCGTCATCTTGTTGGTTTAAAAAGTTTATAACAAAAAGGTGGTTGTATGTTGTCCTTTTTTCTTTATCTTTGAAAAACAACGAACACACAATATTTGACTATTGTTGAGAGAGATACATTAAGTTGGAACAAAAGGGGGATTTAAGGCTCCAACAAGTGAAAAAAACAATAGATTGTTAATGAGCATCATGGTCCCAATTAAGGTACCAAGCTTATTTATCTGGATAATACCTTGAACTGAAAAGATTCTTAGTTAGATGCATCAAGAAACAAAGTTTTGAGCGATCAACAACATTGTATGTTACTTGTTTTGGGTATTGTAAAAGCGATTTTCTTTGGCTGTTTTCTTACGTTATTCTCCTTTAAAACAATATCTTTTATTGATTTATTATTATATTCTAATACAAGATCAAATATTGATAGAAATGTTTCAATCCTCCATCTCAATTAACTCCTGTTGATTTAAACCCATCTTTATGGTAAAAGATTCCCATTGATTCTACAGTTTCCTTGAGAGAATGGTGACGTCCAGTATATCCCACATAAATTTCATTCAAATTATGAAAACTTGACAGAAAGTTCAAAATCTTTGCTTCTGAATATTCGTTAAAATTGTTCGGTTCCAATTTGAGAGATTTCAGTTTTGTTAATTTTTCCATCACCCAATACAGACCTATATGTGATATTTTATCTTCATCGATAATTATCAGGTTCCTAAGCTTTCTTCCTAGTGAGCTATTGGCTAGGAGTTTCAAATCAGAATCTATCAAACCAACTCTTTTCAAAGTGAGAGATTTCAAGTTGATTAAATTAGAGCTTTCAAAAAGATTAGATATTCCTGTACCTTCTTCCGAAGTAATATTATTTTCTATAACCATTTCTTCAAGAGAATTGAGATTTTCACTCAGTGAGATGATATTCAAATCTATAGGTTTCAATTTACAGTTTAAAAAAGATAGATATTTCAATGATTTAGAATTATTTCCAGAAAATAACACTTCCAATCCTTCTTTTCCCATCTGAATATCGTTCAATTCCAAACGTTGAATGTGAACTAGAAAAGAACAATCTTTCAATTCAGAAAAGTCGATCTTTGTAGTTTCTGATTGTAAAACAAGTTTTTTCAATCTGCAAAACTTTGGGTGAGATAACAGCTTAAAGAAATCATCTTTAACATCACACGCTACGCAGTCTATAGTTTCTAAACCCCTAATTGCTGATGAAAAAGCAATTGATTTTAAAAGGTTGGTCTCAAATCTTCCATACAGACCTCTAACGTTACTAAAATTAGAGCTCATGAGATGTTGAGAGCACTCCTCGTTCTCTGATAGGCTCCTCAAATTCAAGCACAATCTGCTCAGATTTCTAATACTATTACTCATTGAAAGAGCTTTTAACCCATCAGACTTCATAAACATGTTAAGGTAAAAGATATTCTGAATATCTTCTAATTCTTCTAAGTATTCTGATTGACTCAACGTAAGTGCAACACTATTCAAGTTATGTGCACAGCAAAAACGTTTCAATTTCCTAAAACTGGGGCTTTCAATAAAGTGTTTGAACTCGCCAATTTCTAAACTGGTCAAGTTTTTGATATACTTTCCATTACCTAAATGTTTCAAAGCTTCAGAGGAGAATTTCCCACCATTCTCAAGCAAATTCAAATCAGTTAAATGTTGAAAATTTTCAGAGTTAGCCATCAATTTAATATCCTCATCCCCAGCAGAACCAATGTCGTCAATGATATGAAGAGTTTCTAACTTGGTAATGAATGCACTTTTACACAATGCTTCCATTCCATCCGAATTGATAACACTTCCCAGCCATATCAATTTTTTCAGATTGGAAAAGTATTTACATTTGGAAATTTCACACATTAACTGATTTGAAGTATCATCAGCAGAACCACTATATTCCAACTCTAAAGATTTCACCTTTTCCATTTCAGGAAATTTAGTAATCTTTAAATAATTCTCATCAAATTTATCTCTTAGGACGAGTGAAATTTCTTGTACATTCTTGAATATTTTGATAAATGATTGAAGATAATTAATCGAATAGCATGTCACATCAATTTCTTTTACCTTTGAAAAACATTGACAAGTGGCAAATTTATGAACATCTTGCTTGGCAAAGAGAGAATTAATTTTCACAAATTTAATACTACTGAGGAGGGGAACATGTTCTCTCTCATAAATTTCCCTATCACTAAATATTCTTCTCAAGTTACCACTTTCTAATTCTATCGGATAGTTTATCAAAGAAATTGCCAAATCACTCACACTTCTCCACTGCTTGCAAACAAGAGAATAACTATTAACAATTTCATGAAAATCTGCAAAATTTTGAAGCAAATAACAAAGCAAATCATTGATAATAAAAGGTGGTGAAGATGAAGCCATTTTTTTGAGATAAAATCCGATTGACCAGATTTACAAAATGACCTGAATGAAGTGAATAATCTGACACTATTCACCGTCATTGAATGGGAATTGTTGTACAACCAGTAATTAACATCACAAAACACTGAGGCTGTTCGAATGGAAAGAGTTCATCGTTTTCATCATCCAACCTAAAAGATAAGAAATTGAGTCGTAGCGTGGCAACCTATTGAAGACATGTTTCAATTCTTGCAAAATTGAAAGAATTTCCATATCCAAACTGCTAGCCCAACCTGGCAACATTTATGTTTCGCCACCTTCTGGAGGAGAAGTTAACTATTTAATAACAGTTTCTCATAAAAGCACTGTAACTGTTTCAGAAATTAAGAAATCTGGTATACAATTTTGTGACCCAAGGAATAACAGCTAACAATTAATAGGTTTTGAAAGATAGTTGGATCTTGTTTATTTCTACTGTTTCTTGCAGTTTCTATTGGAATGGTAACTTTTGTTGTAAAGAGAAACCAGCAACAGAAATCTCATCAAACATACGAATTGTAAATAGTAAACAACCAGATTCATTGCTTTTAACACCACTTTACATTTTCATTATCCATCATCCACCTTCTAATTGACAAGAGTTCGAGCGCCTAATTTTTTGAATCCATTCCTTACTGTAAATTTGATTTTGGTGATGAGATTATGAAAAGCTTGCTCAACTGTAGTGGCATGAACAGAGAATACTAAAAGATTATTCCACAGTTTCGTTCATTTCTATGGAACAAATCTCAAATTCTCAAGAAGGAAGTTTTCATTCAAGCACCGACTGATGAATCAACGACAGGCACACGATACTCCAACGGTTTCTTTGAGTTTTATTAATAAAAAACAAATAGCACCACATTCGCTCTCTGCCATCGAGTAAAACAAATCATCCGTTAAAATATTTACAAAAAAAATGTCAGCAACAAATTTTGGAAAGGATGATGAATATGATTATTTATTTAAGAGTAGTGTATCAGAGTATATATTGATTGATTTTAATGTTTTTTATAGTTGTTTTAATTGGTGATTCTGGTGTAGGAAAATCAAATTTGCTTTCTCGTTTTACTAGAAACGAATTCAATCTTGAATCTAAATCTACTATCGGTGTTGAGTTTGCCACTCGTACGATACAAACCGATGGTAAAACAATCAAGGCACAAATCTGGGATACGTAAGTAGCGTTGTTTTATTTGGTGTTTTTAACGACAATTATTTAATCAAAATTCTACACAAAAAGTGCTGGACAAGAAAGATATAGAGCAATAGTAGGTGTTTAATAATTATCTAGATGGATTATTCTAATCAAAATTATCAATTTTCTATACAACAAAATTTCTTTCCAACGAATAATATCTCTTCATCACGAATATTATTATTAATTTGACGATTAATTTGATGATACTTTTATTATTATGAAAACATCATAGACTTCTGCTTATTACAGAGGTGCCGTTGGTGCTCTGCTTGTTTATGATATTGCAAAGAGAGCCA
>NW_003163275.1:114366-207822 GCF_000004985.1 Naegleria gruberi
GATCTGGTCTTGGTCACCACGAGGTGAAATTGTTAAACCAATTAACCCTGCAGAAGACGAAGAAAAAAATACTGGAAAACCAGCTGGAGGTTGTGGATGTTAATATAACCACATAATAAGCATTAATCAATGTTTAGTTTCACTAACTTATATGTAAATAATCAGTAAATTAGAAAGTTTATTCCTCATCTATTTCATCATCAAAATAAGGAACATCTAGCCCTAAATGTTGTAAAAGAACTGAGGTTGGTCCATATTCTGATCCTTGAGCTTGTAAGGATCTGAGAAGATTCTTCATCACATTAGCATCTGTAATTTCCGATCTTTGTTGAGTGTCACCGAATTGATATAATTCATCATCCATTTTTTGCATTAGGTCTTCCATTTCTGGATCAATTGTTTCTTCGTCTTCCCAATCGTCATCATCATTTTCGTTATCGTCAATGTCCTCATCTTCGTCTACTTCCTCTTCTATGTTAAACTTTTCTATCAACTCCTCAATAGGATATTTCCCAAATGTTTCCTTAAGAAAATTGTCTAAACGAGATTGATCGTTTGGTGCAGTTGATGATGAGGATATGAATGACCAATCATCCTTACTTGTCTTATGTTTTGATTTGGTTTTTACACCTCCAATATTTGATTCTTCCTCCTCAATAAATGATTTCACTTTATCCATCATATCTTTGGCTTTCTTTTCTATATCTTGTTCTCCTTCTCCACTTTCTGAAAATCCCTTCTGAGAGAAATACTTCTCCATCTCTTCATTGGCAGAGTCAAGCCAATCATCAGTGTCAACTATTAACTTTCTCTGTTTGATTTCTTTCATTGACAAGGTAGAACCTTCCATTAAAGCTTGCTCAATGAAATAACAATTTGCTGTCTTTCCAAACTCATCATAGTATGTTTTTGATTTGGTCACAAGATTATTGAACTTATCAGTGCCACTCATTTCCAAACCAAAGTATCCATGATCGTAGAGATGATCCACATAATCTTCAAAGGAATCAAAAATATCGATTGGTTTTTCCGCATGATAGTACATTTCCAGTCCACATAATATCTTGAACCCAAGTTCGTATGCTTTTTCTTGTTTGTCTGTTCTCTTATTGCTAGGTCTGTAGATTGAAGCAAGTTTTGGAACATCATTCACGTCTATTCTACTCGATATTAATTGTACATATTGACATCTATTTACATTGACAGAATAGTATGTGAAATAATCTCTTAGTGAACCATTATCTGATGATGGCTCAGTTGGTAAAAATCTCGAAAATGATTTTAGGAATTTCTCAGTGACAGTGTTTTTACGTGTCAAGTAATAAATACACTTGGATACAATCTGAGGGTGCTTATCGAGAAGTCTAATCACATCTAAAGGAAGGTAACAAGCTATTTTTTGAGAACCAAACTCTACTGCTTCCTTTGGGAATGAAGAAAGTCGAGTTGAAATGCAATTTTGAATAGAGTCTTCACTTTGACAGTATTTGGATTCTCTGAAAACCATTTCTACTGCCTTGTGGATATTTTGTATTGGTTTGCTAATTGGAAATACTTCATAATATGAATAGGAAGGAGTTTCTGGCTGGTCAGGCAGAATATGTAATTTTCCATTATAAATAAAAACTCTATTGGTTGTCAATTCGGGTTCGTCATTCATCCATTCTGCAATGTAATCAGCTGCTTCAATTAGAAGGAATTCACCATCTTGGTCAGAAATTTGTACCACTACTTGATCTTTGAAATTCTTAGAGAGCTCAACAAGAAGATAGGTAATGAACCATTCATCAATGTTGGTCTCTGAAAAATTAACTCTTCCACAAATGTATGGATAAACAGGTTGATTATTTCTGAGAAACATTTCCTCGGTGCAATCTTCTAATTGCTCTGGAGGAGAAACAAATGTAATATTGAACATATCACCTTGCCAAACATAATTTTCGGGAATTCTTTCTTTGAGGAAGTTATGAATCTCGCATGATTTCTCAAAGAATAATTCTTCATTAAAATCTTCAATCGTTTTTGTTTCATCCTTAAATCTTGATGTCAATTCTGGTTGTACAATAAATATTCTATATGATACAAAGTCATGTGTAAAGTTTTCAGAATTTTTCTGGAACAGATTCTTCAATACTTGGTCAATTGGTAGATTTGGATCATAGCAAAACGAATCCTTATTATTCTTAGACTTGGTCTTTTTCTTATTTGTTTTAGGTTTTCTCATTTGAATAAGTTTTTAATAGTTAAAATGTAGAAATAGGTAAAAAGTGACAATAATCTCGAGTATGGAAATATATATTTCAATCTAATAATATCCAATAAAGTTAAAATAGTATTTTCTCTATTATTCGTATTGGTTTTAATTTGTTTTTCCAAAGCGTCTTTAAATCTTAAAGTATGATAATCAATTCTATCCTGTTCAAACCAATTCGAAACCTTATTTATCTCCTCCAAAGCAGTCTGAGTGGTAACAAATTTACGATAGGTATTATTCTTTCTAAATTCCGAATCAGCACCTGATGATTTAATTAGTGATGAGTCGTTTGTAAATTCAATATTGGCCATAAAATCCAATGTAATTAATCCGATGATGATGATTGATTTTAAAACAACAACAGCAACACCAATAAATAGCCTTTGATGATTTTTTTTGAATTTTTTAAATAAACATTTTTGTTTTTTAATATTGAACATGAACTAATTTCATCTTGAAGGAGATGTTTCGGAATGACAATAAATGTTAAATAAACACAAAGGACATTATTTTCTAAATATTAAATTAAATAAATAATTTAAATATTAAAATTAAAAAAAAATGAGCAAAATCGTCAAGAATCTAAGTTTGGGAACGATGGTTTTCCTGGTTGGAGGTCTGGGAGCCACTATGTGGATGCAAAACAAGAGATTTGAATCGGAGAGTAAGATGAAAGACCTTACCTCTCCTCAGCAGATACAAAAAATTTCCGAGTCTCTTTCACCTTCTGATTTTACTAATTATCCAATTGGACAAATAATACCACTTGATGAGGATTCAAAACTTGTTAGATTTGTACTTTCAAAGCAAGGAGAGCCATTGAGATTAAATTTAAACAAGACAATTTCTAAAGTAAATATTTTGGATCCGAGAAATAATGATGAGAATAGCACAAAATATGTACAAGAGTTTTATCCGATTAATGCATGTGATACTGTTGGATTTTTGGATATTTTGGTGAGCAAGAAGGAACAACCAGATTTATTTAAATCAAAAACAGGAATGAGTTTTGGAATTCAAGGACCTTTTGAATCGGAATTTCAATATGATAAAAAGGAAAATAAGAGTCCATCAATTACATTGGTAGCTCAGGATGTGGAACATGGAATTTCTCCATCTTTTCAATTAATGTCTGAAATTTTGGTCAACTCCCAAGGAAATAAGAGTAATCAACCAAAGATTCATCTCTATTATATTGTATCAAAATCAAATTATCTCTTGAGACAAAGTTTGGATGATTTAAAGATTCCATTCCAAGGAAAATTAGAAGTAACCACCATCATGAATAAGGGTGATAAGAAACCATGGGAAGCTCTCTCAGAAAATCTTCACAATATCGAAAAACTCAGACAAAACTCCACCTCAGGATGTCCAATCATTATCTGTGGAACCAAAGATTTTGAATCCAACATGAAATCCCACCTCTCCAAACATGATATTTCTTCCATTACTCTCCAAAAAGATCAATAATCCACAAAATTTCAAAATATATATCGAATTACTAGGATAAAATCAAATAAACCAATACAATGAAACTCAGCATTTTGACCCTTTTCAAAACCATTTCAATTCACTTGTATTGTCTTCTAAATTAGAACCTGAAATGTCTATTCAAATTTCTTTTTATTTTTGAAAATTAAAAAACAATATCGCATCTTACTCCGAGTGTAATATATTTTCTATCCATCACAACACAGCAACAATATGAGTACGATAAGTAACGAGAGTAGTGATGATCTACCAAAATTTGTACTATATGGAAATCGTTTCTATCGTTCGATTGGGATTTCTGTGGATGATTTAGATCCCGAAGGAGCTTTATATACCTATTTATTTAGTTTTGAAGAGGATGATGAAAATTCGCATCAACACAATACACTTGAATCATCAACAACTTCGGATCCATTATTGAATGCTACGGCAAATTCTACAAATGCCAATACAGATGTTACCACATTACGAAATGATGAAGAAAGTGAGGAGGATGATGTTGATGAAGATATGTCTGCTGGTACGTGGAGAATTAATAATTATTATAAAATTATGAAACACTTTATGATGATGATAATGCGGATTTAATTTAATGAATTTATTCGAAAAGGAGGTGGAGCAGAATTAAGTTCTCATCAAACTCCTAATATTATACAACCTCCAAAGAGAGATGGACATGAATTTGATATGCTACAATCAATTTATCAAGTTACAGGCCAATTATTAGCAAGTGCTGAAGAGAGAAGAGTAATTATTACCTATGTCTTGTGGTTTATTAATTTATCTTTGAAAAACGAAGAATCAGAAAGAAAAAAGATTGCCAGCTCAATTAAGAGGACTGAATTGGAACAAAATTTGATTGATATTGGTTTTAAGGAACAATCATCAATTTACAAACATGTTAAACATATTTATGAATAATTTGTTTAACAATTTTGTGTAATTGATTCTGTAAATATTTCTATTGTATTAGTTCTTGGCAACATTGATTCTTTTTTCAATATTGTTCGATTATCAGCCTTGACTGTAGCCCAATGGTTTTTACACCTGTCAACAATCCAAAATTATAATAAAAAATGGTAATTCATCAACCACAAGACTCCGCTCAGCAGCAACAGCAACAACAAGAATTAAATTTAAAAACCGTCAAAGTACCTATCGAAGTACAAAAACCACTCCTCTCTTCCTCTATTCTAAACTCTGAAGATTCCAATGATCCACAAACTGTTCTCACTGAACAAATTGTTCAACAATTGATGGACTATAGAGAGGAAGCTATCGCCAAGGGATACCTAACTCTGAATATTCCCTTGCCACCAAATTTAAATTCCTCAACTTCTAATTTCACAACCGACTCACAAACTCTGAAACAATTTATGAGTGAGACGAATCCTAAAGTTGAGAAATGTAAACCACAACATCAAGATAAACTTCACAATCATGAATTGAAGAGAGTTACTAAACATATACAGGGACAAGTTGAAAAATCACTGATTAGTCAGTCGGAAGTTTCAAATCCATTGATGGATAGAGAACAGTGGTTGGCTCGTGCATTGAAGAGAAATCCAACTGCTTTGGCTTTGATGGAAAGAATGCGTCCTCTCAGTAAACACCCTTCTAATTGTACTGCTCTGACTCAAGTTCCAAGCGTTGGTGGTGGTCTGAGAGCTAGTTCAAGTTTTAGAAAGAAGGCCTCTTCATCATCTGGAAATTTGACCGATCAAAATTCTCCAAGAATTTCCACAAATTTACAAAGAAATGGAAGTGATCATAATATTGGCGGAAGTGTGAATATGACTTTATTAAATTCAATGAATGAGAGTGGATCAAGAGATTCTGTTAGTAATTTAATTTCATCCACAACTTCAATTTCTGGTGGAAGTACCACAAATTTATTGAAATTGATGGATATGGCAGGAAATGCAACTGATAGTGCTGGTGTTTTGAACGAAGAAGGAAAGAAGAGTATTTTGGATTATTCTAGCATTTTGGGTACTGTTGAAAATAGAGAAGTTCTCTCACGTGAAGCTCTTCTCCAATTGATCTATCAACATTTTGCTCAACGTGGACTTTATAAGACTATTCAAACTATGGAAGAAGAAACAGGTATCAGATATAACGGCTTCAGATCAGAAAAGAATGCCAATAAGGATACACTCGTTACTACACTCCTCAGTCTTGGTATTAAAGATATTGAAAAGCCATACGCAATGCCACAATCAGATTTGGTCGATTTGGAAGCTGATGTAGAGATTCAAACTTCAAGTATTTATCATCACTTTGATGAAGATTACGTTGATGACATGAAGAAACCATTGTGGGCTGAAATTAGTCATGCAGAGGAAGATGCAGAATATGTGGATGGTCATGACTTGAGAGGTGCTACATTGAACAAACTTATTGAAAAATTGACAAGTACAAGTGCTGATGGTAAATTCATTCAGTGCTTCCTTGTCACTTATCGTTCTTTCACAGTTCCTGAAATTTTACTTCAAAAGCTTTGTCAAAGATATAGAGTTCCAAAATCTATTCCAGAAAGCGAAAAGGTACAAATTCAATTGAGAACTGGTGTTATTTTCAACAAGTGGATTGAAGAATACTTTTCCTTGGATTGGAACGAAAACATGATTCGTGATTTTATTGTTTTCATTGAAGATTTCCTCTTGAAATATAGAAAGTTGGCCAAGATGGGTGAAAAACTCAAACAAAAACTCGCTCAAAAATTGGCCTCCAGAAACAGAGAAACTGCCTTGGTTTTCAGTGAACAATCCCAAGCACCTGACGTACCAAGAAATGTCTTTTCACCAAAGCTTTCCATTTGGGACATTAAGGAAGAAGAATTGGCCAAACAAATTACATTCATGGATCACAACTTGTATCGTAACATTGAAGCTCACGAATTGTTGAATTGCTCTTGGTCTAAACCAAAACTCAGACATCGTTCCAAGCACGTTTTACTCAGTAGTGAATTTTTCAACAAACTTTCCAATTGGTTCTCATGTCAAATTATTACCGAAGATTCATTGAGAGAAAGAAAGGCCAAATTGACCAAACTCATGAAAATTGCTGTAGCCATGTTCAGACTCAATAACTTTAATTCATTGATGGCCCTCAACTCTGTCTACTCAAGTTCAGGTGTCTTCCGTTTGAAGTATGCCATAGGTGAAATCGACGAAGGAACCAAGAAGGACTTTACTGATGCCATTGCTGTCATGTCCAACGATTCAAGCTCCAAGAGATACCGTACCTACATTAAGCAAGAAGCTAAACCACCTTTGAATATTTATTTGGGTATTTATTTGACCGATTTGACCATGATTGAAGATGGTAATCCAGATGTGATCAAACATCCAAAGACTCAAAGAAGTTTAATTAACTGGAAGAAGAGACAATTGGTTGCCAATACTATTTCTGAAGTTATGCAGTACAAGAATCCACCTTACAATATTCAACAAGTGCACCAAATTCAAGAATTACTCAAGAATACTTTCGAAAATCATGAAATGGTTGAAGAAAAGAAACTCTTTGAAAAATCACTCATTACCGAACCAAGAAGTGTTCAAAGAAAAGAAGATTTGAAACAATAAGGCTCTGTAACTTATTTTCCAATGAATTGTACCATATAATAAACCTTTAGTTTCGTATTAATCTGTATGTAATATTGAAATGGAAAATTATTTGAAATGCTTTTAGCAGATTAAGGATAGCAAAAAATTAGTAAAATTTATACCCTGTGGGACTCGAACCCACAACCCCCGGCTCCGTAGGCCGATGCTCTTCCAATTGAGCCAAGGGTACTTTCTTTGAAGTGATATCATTATTCTTTTTATCATTTCCCTTTTTTGTACAGCTAAGGTTCAAGTTTAATAATGCAGTATTAATAATTGTGGGATTTGAACATTATCCTTAGTGCTTTGAGTTATTAATAACCGTACCAAATTGTATTACACCTCGGAAAAAAAATGTCCAAAAACCAATTCGATTTGTTGGGAGATGATTCGCTAGTTAAAGATTACGAAAAACACAGAATCATTAATGAAAGAAATCAACCACTACTCTTCCGATCACTAAAAGAAAAAGAAAAATCGAAAAAGCGAACCAAAAGAGCTGAATTTGAACTAATATATGATATTGAGTATTTGTGGTTTATAGTATTGGAGTTTCTTCCTTTGAGAGATTTATTAAGATGCTCCGTAGTGAATAAATTCACATGTGGATTGATTCATTCCTATAATTGTTATGGAGAAATATTGAAAAGAGATTTCTTTAATAACAATGAAAATGATAAGAAAGAGATGGGAAAAATTGTAAAGAATATCGATAATACTGGAGTTTTTGCTTACTTGATTCAGGATTTTATTGGAAAAGCCAAGTTAACTCCTCAAAAATTACAAACAATTAAGAATACTATTATGCAAGAACCAGACTCTAAAATGAAGAGAATATTTGGAAAGATTTATTTGGCCATTGAGGAGGAGATTGAAAGTGTACAAGAAGAGGCAGAGCTATTGAAGCAACATGTTAGAAGCTTCTTGATTGAAAAGCTTTCTAAAAAGAAGACTGAAAATATGAAAACTAAGGTTAAGGAATGTGCTCACAACCATTGTGCAATTTCTCAAATCAGTTTACCTCCATTTACATTCAGACTCGAGTGCTTGGATTGTAAAGTGGCTGCAAGTACCAACTTTAGGCCAGAAAATGTTTTCAGAAAGGAAGTTCGATCAAGACTATGTAGATACCGAGTTCTGGACACATCAACCAAATTTGACAAGTATGTCTTGAATACTACTTCACATTCTTTTGAATTTGATCCAGATACTGTGTATAATTGCTAAGATAATGAATGGGATTAAATAATTCAATTTATTTCTTTATAAAACAAAAATGCACAAGCAAATACCTTCACCATCCTCAACTTTGATCAAACTTGATAAATTCTCAGATACTGATGATTGGCCAGTACAAGTTTCGGAATGGACTTGTCCAAGTTGTTCTCATCAAAATCAAAAATCATACAAGTGTTGTGAAAATTGTTCTTTCCAATCATCTCAATTCTTTTTCAATAACAGAGGAGCACACTTTAAATCGGAGAAGAAGATTGACAAGTTTTATCAAGTTTTTAAAAAGAAAAAGGTTTTCCTACCTGTAGTCCACGTTTGGGATGTTGCTCATGCTCTAAAGAATGCAAAATTACTCTACGATCATCACGTAGATGGTCTCTTTCTCATCAATAATAATTGCTCGGCTGACATCTTGATCGATGCTATTAAAAGTGTTAGAAGGGAATTTCCAGACAAGTGGCTTGGTATTAATATTTTGGGTATTTCTATTAGGGAATTATTTCTGAAGATTGCTGATTTGGATTTTGATGGATTGTGGTTGGATAGTGCCATGATTACTGAGGAGAGTGAATTCCAGAATATTGCAGAATTCATTCAGGATCAATTGGGGAGTATGAATTTCAAAGGATTGTACTTTGGTGGAATTGCATTTAAATATCAGAGGACTGTTATCAAAGATTTGAAAAAAGTAATTGATATTGCTAGCAGCTATGTGGATGTTATTCTCACATCAGGTGAAGCAACTGGAATGCAAATTAAGGAGGAAAAACTGAAAAAGTTTACAGAGCTAGTCAAATGTAATCCTTTAGGAATAGCTTCTGGTGTGACGAATAAGAATTTGATCACATCAATTAAACATGCAGATGTGTTCATTGTTGGTACATATATTGAGCACTACGTAACAGGAGATATTGTTGAGGAGAAGCTGGAAGAAATGTTAAAACTATTTCAAATGTACAATGAAATGCTAGAGAAGAGGAAGCAAGATGATATTCAGTAAGGAATAAATTAAATCTTTTTTAGTTTGACAGTAAATGAATTATTGGCAGAGCTGGTAATTGTTCTTATGGAGTGACCTTGTAATTCCTCAGATTCTCCATATTGTGCTACACTCGAGGAAGAAAATTGGAAAATTTGACCACCACTTCCTTGTGATGAGAGAGGTGTGGGTATTTCTCTTCCTTGATACTCGTTCAATCTTCCAGTTTCATCCTTGAAATCTTTCACTGAGCAAATAAAATCTGGATTCATCTTGCTTACCGATTCACATACATCCAAAAAACTGTGTGGGAGGATGTATCCGCCACTGACCTCCAGTGAGTAAGGTTTGTTATTGCCATTCTCGTTATTTGTTCTTGGGAATAATTTACATTTTTTCAAGGTGGAATTAATGAAAATATGTGGACTGATTATTTGAGGAACATCATAATCTAAAAATCTCAAATGATAATTTCCCAAAAAGTCAATTAGTGAGTGAAGATTGCTTCGTCCAATAATAACCAAGTACCTATACTGATTGCTGATTTCCTCTGGTCTGGATGCCAACATGACGTTATCTGCCTCAGTTCTCATCTCTGGCTTATTCACAGAATGTTCACTAAATTCAATGTCCTCAGCTTTCAATCTACTAATTAAATCCGAACTTGGCTGAGAGACGATACACCTTTTGGCTTTTGATGAAAAGGCAGATTCGTTTAAAAAGATGAAGGAACTTTTCTGGCCATAATCTGGAAGGAGGTAAAAGTAAGGGCATAGACCTTCAATGAAGGATGTGAAAACTGAAATTAATGCCTCACACCAACAATTATACCTCTCATTTAAAAACTCGATATCTAATCTTTGTAAATTCTTATCAAAAGTCTCATAAACATCTGACAAATTTTCCAAATTTTCTCTGTTATAGTTAGGTAATTCTCTTATTTTGGAATACATAGAGTGAGGTAAAAGAGATGAAGGATAAATATGATAGAGAAGGCCTTTGAAGAATTCACTTGAGGTTTGCGGTTCTTGATGAATTGGTGAAGGAGTCATTGGACTCTGACTAAAACTTTGTGAAAATCTCGTATTCGTTACAACATTACTAGTAGAGTTACCAGTTACAAAACTGGACAATCCCACAACTTTAGAATTTCCACTAATATTATTCGTCCAAATAAAATTCGCCGATGACTTGAAAGTTATAAATGTTTTCAAAGTATAATCAATAGGAATATTCTTGATCAATTTAACATCCAATTCTCTTTCCTGATTGGCAATCTTTTTCTTATTCGCTACTGCTGATGGCTTTCCCAAAAGAGCAAATCCTTGAAAGAGTTTCTTTTTCTGCTCTTCGGAAACTTGTCTCTTGGTAGCACCCACTCCGAGATTTAATAATTTATTGTCAGCCTCCGTCAGCTTTGGCTTCTTGCTTTCGGTGGTAGATGAGGAATCGGCAGAAGACGAGTGATGATCATTTTCAGAAGGGGAGGATCTTTTCATTTTTTTTTGAATTTGTTTTTTATTAAATTTTGGCGCCAAATTTGAGTTATTCAACAGTTATTTGTTAATATCTCAAAGTGTTTAAATAGTATTTGACAATTATTGTGTAATTTGGAATACTTCAATTTCTAAAACTCTAAAATTAGCACATCCAGCCAAATATTTCGAAATAGACTTTGAACTATAATTGCCCGTATCTGGAAGGTAATACGTGTGTCCAAATTTCGAATAAGAATTGAGATTTTCATTGCAATTATCAGCAATGCAAAAGTCATTTCCACCTCCAAATATTGGTAAATAAGAAGCTTTTGCAGAAATAGCAAATCTGTGTTGACCTGGCTTGATATTGAACTTGTTAAAAATATATACCATTCCATTGCTAGTCACTTTTTGAAATATTTTAAAGATGAAAGCTGAAGTATCAGAGACGTATTCTACACCAGTGTTAGCCCAACTTTGCATTGTGAATCCTCCAAAAATATGTCCAAAATCTGACTGAATAATTGTAAGAGTAGGTCCCTTATTATCACAAAGTTCATGGAATTTTGATGCCTTGAAACCATCTCTTGAACCTCTGTAGAGTAGAGTGGGCTTAATACGAGATTTGGTATGAACATTAATCTCATTGAACATTCTAGAATTTGGAATAATATTTGAGTTGAAAAAAATGTTCTTGAATTTTTCAGAATTACAATCAAAGGTATCATTATCGGCATTGAAAATGGCTTGTTCGAAATTGGAATTGGCAAAATCACACATTCTCAATTTACATGTGGAAAAGTTGCACTTTTTCAAGTTCGAGTCAAGAAATTTGCACTTGTCGAATAGCAAGTTCTTGAATTGATAATTTTCAAAGTTAATGGAATGGAAGGAACATTCGGTGAAGGTAATGTCATACAATTGAGATTCGGGAAATACGAATTCTCTATCGAAAGAGCATCTCCAAAATTCCACACATATGATTTCACAATTTTCAAATTTGGTTTGGAAGGAACAATCTGAAAATCCAATATTCAACAATTTGCAGTCCTTAAACTTGTTGTTTTTCAAGTTTTCTAAATGACAATTTTCAAATGTGAAATCTGAAAATATGCATTCAGTAAAGCAATACGCCAAATTTAAATTGGTTTCGAATAGAGATCCAATCTGACTGTGTTTGACTTCTATACCTTGAATTGTAAGAGAGTTAAGTAAATCAGGGGAAATTTTGGAAAGATTAATTTGACACTTTTTCAATGTACTTCCCTTAATTGTATTCGAAAAATCGAAATGTCTCATGTCCATATCAGAAAATGTGCATACATTGAGAGTACATTCTTTGCATTGCAAACTCTTTACACCAGTAAAGAACGATCCATCAAGAGTACAATTCACAAACCTGCAACTTTCAATATTATTTGATTGATTGAATTGAAGTTGAACTCGACATGAAATCATTTTAGCACCTGCAAAGTTTGCCTTATCAATCAAACAATTCTCAAATCTCACATTTCTAAATGTAGTTTTGGAAAAGTCACAATTAATGAAATCATAATGATAGGAGAATGTAATTAATGCAATTTCCATTCCACTGAATTTCATATTTCTAAAGTATTTGGAATTCATGTGATTGTTAAATAATTGACCAAGTGTACTATTGATTGGAATTTTCTTCAATTCCTTCCAATAATTCTTCAACTTGAAAACCTTACAAGCAGAAATCAATTGTTGCTTCAAAGTTGGTGATAAATCACTACTTGCAATGATATTGCCAAACTTGAACCATTCCAATAGGTGCTTGAATACTGTTGGATCACAATCAACAAAGAAGGAACCATTCTTTTCGGTAAAGATATTGGTTCTTTCACCTTTCAATAATTTGATGAATAGATTGGTTTCGTCCTCTCTTTTTGTGGAGGTGAAATATTTCTTATTGGTCATTATTAGTTGACCACCAATATTGAAATATATTGGATCCAGTTCCATTTCGTCATCATCGTCATCTTCAAACTCATCTTCGGATTGTTCTTCTTCAACTTGTTTCTTTTCTGCCTCCTCAACTGCTTCTTTTTGCTTTCGTTCAATTTCTTCCAAAATTGTCTTCCTTGTTGAACATTCTTCCAAATGTTCTAGAATTCTCCCTCTAGCTTCTTCTTTATTGCAATAACTACAAACTACCATCAGCTTGTCAATGTAGTTTTTAATGTTTTTCGGAGCAGGTTTAGTTTGAAAATTGGCATCATGACATTTAGGACAAGTTGAAAGGGACTTGGCACATGCTAAACAAAACATATTTTCACAAATAGTATGGAAAACAGGATCAGACAATGGCAGAGAACAGGAAGAACACAGCCACTCTTCTTCTACCTTCTCCACAAACGAAAAATCGAGTATTGTCGCATGAGATTGTGGTGTCACCTGCTGCTTCACTGTCAACATTTTTTTTTCAAGGAACAATTTCCATAAAAGGGTGGTTTGACTGTGATTGATTATATTGGTTACGATTCAATAATGGAAGGTTTAACTTTAAATACCATTATTGTAAAATATTGTAAAATATGTTAACAACCGAAATACTCGTACTATTATCCAAAGAAAACCTTAATATTTCAAATAAAGTTGTCGGTAAGAGCTCCGATTATGGAATTTTATGGTATGAAATCATTAAGGTGATTTTTCATAAAAGGTTTTGCATAGAATAGCCCCTATATTGAGAGCAAACAACGTACACTCCTCAACTTCTCAGATTTTCCACTCTGGGTTGATTCTTTACTTTTGATTGATTTGTAAAATATCCGAGTAAGATGGTTTTGAATAATGGTTCCAAAAACTCTACAAAGCATCTTATGTAGCTTCCATTAAGCCAGAAGCAAGTTGTTGTGTGCAGAACAACACTGTATCAACACGCAAAACTCACCTTGCTCAAATTATTACTGAGAAAAAAAAGAACAAACCTATTTAACCTTATAAACTCAACAGTGCCTAATTTCCCATCTGCTTGGAGTGAATTGTGGGGTGCCATCTGTAAAAGATTCTTAGAGGATAACGAAAATGTATTCTTCATCGTCATCACTGCCAGATTTTAAAAAGTCGAACAAATCATCATGCTTATCAACTGGTCAATGTGAAACCCAACTGATTCATTGTTCATCTTCTTGGTCCACCATTCTCACATCCTGTAACAATAGCCACAAGAGTCTCCAACAACAATTCCCACCATGTAAAAATACTACTACTCATTCACCAGAAAAACAGCAGCAATTACCATCAATGCACCAAAATGCAGCATTCAACAATCAACAAACACTTCCTGGATCTTCCATCTACTTTCAAAAAGACACAACACCAATGAAAAGATTGCCATCATTTCAATCCCTTCTCTTTAATATCAGTTTGGACTCTCAGGGATTTCCTGAATCGCTTCCTTCCCTTAATTCTTCTATTTTGAATAATATCTCTCCTCATGTAGACGCAACATGTACAGACACAACCTATTCAAATAAGGACCTTACATGTGAAATTAGTTCATCATCAACATCATCACTTGAACGTGATACTGTAGTAGTGAGAGAGGTCCTCCCAACGTATAATTGGATCAATTTCCTCATTATTTATAAATCCCATATGGGAGTTAAATTTTGTGATGTAATCTGTGGTAATGTGTTGTGGCATTTTTTTGTAATATGTATAGAACAAGAGTAATTACAAATTTACTAAATCGGAATAGTCTTTCTAATTTAATAAATACATCCCTTTATTTTTGTAATATGTGATTCTTCAAGTCCATATATAAAAGGGAGAAAGGCACCATTTGTGAAAACTCAATACGAATTAATATCAATGTTTATTGCAAGATTTTCATCTTGTTGTGAATTGGAATGTAGGCAGAGTGATATTTCTCTCATTCTCTCATTGAATTTTTCAATAAATTGCTCCTTATCTATTGCTTTAGTGAAATAGACTGAATTATTCGAGTTATTATTGTGCTCTCCATAAAATTCATCGACGAGAGGATTTACTTTACATGCCCTTTCTAAAAATGATGGTCTGTTATTATTCCAACGATTTTTCCTATAGAGGAAATGTGTAAATCTTGTGTATAATTGAAAATTCTCTTTCTTTTCCAGAATTTTCAGACAAGTTTCCTCATCCAAATCAGAACAATCATTAAATGCCAGGTAAGCAGATGGATTTTTGAATAGATATATTTTCTTAATTTCACGTGGAATCGAGTTGCAATAAAGGTAGAGATTGTGTTTCGTAACACATTCTTCTAGAAATTCTAGGTCAGCAAAGATTGGATGTGTTGATAAGTCACTGATCAAAAATAAACACTTTGGGGATACCTTGATCAAATCACAATCTAATTTCAAAGTTTCACTAGCAAATGAAAATGATTGAAAATCCTGCTCAACCGCTTTCATCACTACTTCCTTGTCGTTCCAAAAATGTCTAAGGTATTGTAGTGAGCTACCAAATTTCCCAACACATCTCAATGCAAAATTCTTATTTTGCTTAATCTCATGAGATGAATGAATAATCAAGTGAAATAGCCCTCCTGGAGTGACGCAATAATCAATCAGTAATGTTACTTGTTCTAAGTTTGATCTTATTTCTATGGAAGCATATCTAAAGAGTTGAGGATTCAACCTCATGCATCCCTTAATCATTTCAAAATCATTTTGACAGCTTTCATCGAAATATTTAGATGGTTTTTTCAGTTTGGACATCATTTCTCTAATTAAATTTCTGTCTGTTGAATAGAGTCTTAATGCCTCTTCTATTGATTCATTTGGGGCTAACAGCATTACATCCTTGTCCAGTCTGTATTCAGAATCTAAGGGAATCAATAAATAGTTTTTTGGATTATAGTTGATTAAACTAATTACAAAATCTTTAGATGGAATATCAAATTTGATATTCTCTTCTAGCAATCTTGAATAAAAATACATGTCACTCCTCAAATTAGATCCAATATATTGGAGAGTATCTGTAGATTTCTTAACAGCCTCAAGTGCCCAAACAGACATATTCCTCAAATTTTCCGTTGCAAATTGATATGCATTTACATTATTAGAAAGGGCTATTTCTACAAAGGACCATTCGTTTCTTAATTTCCCTGAAGCAAATCTCAAATTCATTCCATCAAACTCAATAAATTCTTTCATAAATTCTTGGTTTCCTCTCAATGAATAACTAGCCCTAGATAAATCCACCTGTTCATATTGATTTGCATTAATCAAACAACCATACATTTCCATAAAATCCTCATCGTTAAGAATAATATCCTTTGTTCGTTCTTCCTCCAATCTGTCATATCTTTCCAATACTATAGCTCCATATTTTGATGAGAGAATTTCACGCTTTTCACTCTCATCCAAATTCTCAAAATTATCAAGGAATTTTCTCGATACTTTCTCCATCAATTCAATTTCCTTTGTAAAAGAAATTGCTGAAAGTTTCGCAAACAGAGTAAAATTATTTTCCACAATTTTGTAAATTAATTCTTCATCCTTCACATTCAAAGGATAGATTCTAAATTTTTGCAACATTCTTTTTGCAAATTCTACATCATTGGCAGCCACTATCGGATACGGATTGATAAAGTTCAAACCAAGGTGACTCGTAATTATTTCATAAATTCTCGCATCACAAATAAATTCAATCGGAGTGAGTTTACTAATTGGAGCATAATTTCTCATGAATTGCAATTGATCTTGGAGAGAACTTTCATAGGTGGCTGCTCCTTTTTGTTGATTGAAAAACCTTCTTGTGAGCAAGGTGTGAAAATAATTATTGGGCTCAAAATCTAACACAGTAAAAACAATCGACATTTTTTTTGATATTGAAATTAATTTATTCATGGTGAGATTGATCGTGGAATGGTTTCGATCAATAGAGATGACAGTTCCATAAATTGAGTTTAAAAAAATACCATTCCAGGAATATATTTCTTTAAAAGCTATTGTAAAATAAATATTCTGATCTATTTGTCATTTGGCTAATATTACTCATCAAGTTAACACCGTAATCAGTCATGTCATTATTAGAAACATCAAAGATATTATAATGTCTCAAACTTTCCACATTCTCTGAGAAGACCTCAGCTCCTCTATCACAGATATTGTTATCATACAATACAAGGATGGAAAGATTTGGCAAACCACTCTTGCTCACAATGTATTGTGCTGATATTGCTGTAATGGTGTTACCACAACAAAACAATGAGACTAAATTATTAAGATAAATGCTGGAACAAAGCAGTTGAATGCAATCATCATCAATAATATTCTTGAAATTTTGAATTTCCTGAGAGTTACCCAAATTAAGGTAGGCCAATTTTGACATGGTCTTACAGGATGTCAAGTACTTCACTCCATCTATTCCAATACCATTATTTTCCACATCCAAACTTCTTAGGTTGCAACAGTTTGTACATATATTGTAAAGGCCCTCATTTCCAATGTTATTGTCACATAATATCAATTGGCTCATGTTTCTCAAGATGGTGCTATTAAAAATAGATGGAAAGCCAGTTAGTGAGCAGGAGAACATTTTCAATTTTCTCAATTTCTTCAATGATTCGGATTTGAATAAAGAACTCATCATTTCCAATGTTATTACAGAACAGTCATTCACTTCAATTTCTTCAAGATTTCCCAATACCTTACTCGTACCAATTTTTTCAAATAGTTCATTATCTATGAGTGTAAATATTTGGAGAGACTTGGTTGTTCTAAAAAAATTATGGGAGAAGGAGTGTATTGAATGAATACCAAATTTAGGACAGTAGGCTTGAATCTTCTCCAAATCATCTAAACAATCTAGCCCGTTAGGATAATATGAAAACAATAATTCCATGCCCTTCTCCTTACTAGTATTGAGTGCTTTAACAGAAGAATTCAATGAATGAAACCAATTATTTCCCAATAACGAGAATAGTTTCAAATTTTCAAACTTATCAATTAATAATTGACATGTTTCGTGTGCTATAAAATTTGATTCCAAAATTAGCTCCTCTAAATTTCTCAATGTAAAGCAATCATTTAAAACTAGAAAGTCTTGGCCAAGACGATTTTTGCTCAAGTTCAAATATTTCAGATTTGAAAGCTTATTCAAAAGTGGGATAATGTCATATTTTTTCAATGAACATTGAATAAGTGATAAGCTTGTGATAGTATTGTTCTCTACACAAGCATTGCAATAATCTTCTATCCGTTTGTATTCTGTATCCTCAAATAACAATCTTTCTAATTTGCAAATTAGTGTAGAGGTTTGAGAAATCTCAGTAACACTTGAACCATTACCCAAACTCGCACTGAAATCTCTCAAATTATTAAAAGCAGAATGATAAAATATATTATCCAAAGTTTTCGTTGTAATTCTATTACTTCTGACATCCAATTTTGTAAGATTTTGCAAATTCTTGCACGATGTAAGTAATTCCATCATGTCATCATTTAGAGAACAATTCATTAATTCCAAACTTTCAAAAGTCAATGTCAGTTTTTCATCGCTTAACAAACAATTTAAATTCTGCCAATCCAACACCACATAATTCAAACACAAATGTCTCAAGCTTTGCAATCTGCTTGTCAACGTTTCAAAATGACAATAATCTATACAATTAAATGACAAATTCAACATTTTAACTTTCTTGAAAATCAACCACTCATCCATCCTATTACCAATCAAATCATAAGCTCCTCCGTCACCATCATCATAACATAAGAAATTATTTTCGTCTTTATATAAATTACCAGAAAAATCAAATTTCCATTCCAATCGTTCAGTGATGATTTTGTAAAATTGTGATGAAATAGAAACATAGGATTTCAAGGTTTCCGGTGAGATGAATGTAAAAATTGAATAAATGACATCATCAGGAAGGTATGTTTGGTCTTTCATTTTTTTGAAACTTTTCGAGCTTGATATCTTGAGTTTAAAATCTATTTTAAATTTAAATTCTAAATATTTGGGTTTCCCAGTTTCTTGTTGTAAAGGGATAATAAATGGTGAAATATTACTCACCCATCAACCAATCAGTGACTAAGTGAAGCACTGACAAAACCAAATAACCTTAAGAACCACAGCTCATTTCAACAAGTCCAAAACCAATCAAAAAAACAAAGACACAACAATTAAACTGAACAATGGCCAAGTGTGACTGGTGTAGTTTCAATGCTTCAACTTTGGGTTCAATCTCTTGTAAGAATGGTTGCTCTCACAAGGTTTGTCCTGGATGTAAGAGTTCTCCTTCTGGAAAGGTTGGATTGAAATGTCCAACATGTGGTAAACCAGCTGGTTGGTAATTGAATCTGATGATCAATATGACAAGAATTGTAAATAAAGTTTCTTCTTTATCTAAACTGTTGGAAAGTATTTTAAATAGTTTTGTAAAAAATTGTGGAGTGATATTTAGGCCTTAGTAGCACATTTTGTTCCTTTCCATCCCTCATTACACGAACACTTTCCATCAGTAATGCAAATTCCATGTTTCGAACAAACCAATGGATTCGAAGCTCCATAACCAAAACAAACGAATTCTGTCGTTTCACATTCATTTCCAATTCTTCCTAGAGGACAAGCACATGTATCTGGACTAGTACAATTACCAACTCCACTACAAACTAATCCACTTACAATTTTTCCATAACAAATTGGTAAGGAACATTGAGTAGCTCCATAACCAGAGTTACATAGACAAGTATCAGGAGATATGCATTGACCTCGATTGGTACAATTCAGGGAACAGATTGGAGTGTTACAAGTTTCACCAATCCATCCTTGGTTGCATTGACATGTGAAAGGAGCTGTACAGTTGCCATTACCATTGCAAGATTGAGCACAGAATGGTGGTTCGTAAATTCGTTGATGGAGAGCATCAATATCTGGATCAGAAACTGAATCACCACAAACAGATTGAAAACCTGAAATGTCAGAAGGTAAAATTGGACTTGATGTCAAGTTGGCATCTGTCATTTGGGCATATGATTCAGTAATGAAACGAACATCATCCATAATAAACTCTCTATAATCCAATGTGATGTCATCAACTGGTTTTTGCATAAAGGTTACTCTTTGAATTGAGTTCAAACCTGTTTGATTTGTGAAAGGAATGTCACTAACTGGAATTCTGACACGAGTTACTCTTGTGTGATCAATCTTGAAATGTTGAATATACTTTGGATCAATGTAAATTGCTGGAATATCAGTGAATGCAGTATTCTTAATTTCAGAAAAGAAAATATTCAAATTTAATTGACCTTCAGAAATGGATTGGATAAAGAATTCGAAATATCTAAATTTAGAAAGGTCAATTAATTGAACAGGGCCTCCTTTAGTATAACTTTTAGTAATCTGAACTTTACCCATTCCCATTCCAAATCTAATACTTGTACTTCCACAAATTGCTGCGGTTGAGTAATCTTTCTGAGCTAGTGGAACATCTTGTTTGGCTACAGTTTGTAAAACCCATCCAGTTTGAGTTGAGATATCAGTCGATTCACTGTAGAACTTGAACATGTCATCAGAAGAAATAGCTCCACATGGTTGACTGGCAGAAATTGAAATAGGAAGTGAACATCTTGGTGTACCAAATTGAGTAATACCATTGTTACAAAATAATTGGGCTCTCAAATGACCATTTGGATTAGTACTTGTTCTCAACAAGACGAAAACTTCTCCCTTCAAAAGTGAGATAATTTCATCATATGAAAAATCCATTGAAAATCTTGAAACTGAATAAGGACTTGGATAAATTGATGGTTCTTGTAAAAATCTGACAATTTCACCAATTTTACCAATTCCAACTTGAATTTGAGTTGCTAAATGAGATAGATCATGATAAACTGTAAAATCAACTGTTCTCTTATTTGCTAATAAGCCAGCAAGAACTTTACCGTTTCCTCCAGCATTGATCATGCTTGAGCTTACTTGGCAAGGTTGTAAAATTCCAGAGAATCTTTCTTCAAGAGTTACCTTTTTGATTCTATCAATGCTTGCGGTTGGGAAATCCCAATTATAGACTTGACAATTATTATTTGGACATGTGGCAGTGATTGAAAACTTGGTGGAATAACCAGTATATAGAGAATATTCATCATAATATTCAGCAAAGGCAGTTCTTCCACCAGTGTTCTTAAAATGCAAGAATAAATGTTCAGTTTGATTTTCATAGAAATAAGAATTTGGGTTGACCATTAAATCGTCAATAGAATTGACACGAGGCAATGCTCTCTGACTCATTGATGCTGTTTCATATCTGATATCGAGAACGGCAGTTCTTGGATATTGAACAGCTAATACAATCCAATCATTATTTGCAATCGATCTCAAATAATATTGCAAGTCATTTGGAGTTCCAATATTTAAGGCCCATCTCAATACATAAACATTCTTCAAAACTAAATTAGAATCCATCCAGAAACCTCTTGTTCCCATATTCCATCCATGTACTTGATCATATTTACCAGGATTAGAAGTATCGTGAATGAAAAGTCTTGGCATTTTAACAGTCAACTTGTTAAGGTTGGGATCACTTCCAAGAGGTGAACTAGTTGAGAAACCTGCATAATTGACAAGAGTTAAAGCACCGTAACCTTCTTTAAAGACAGGACAATTATAACTATTCCAATCTGGTTGAGCATTACAACCTGGAACAGTCAAGAAAGAATTATTAGAAACTGACCATCCCCCTCCGGTGAATCCTGTCTTACTTCCATCAGTATCCAAAACAGTCATACCTCTATTACCATCTGTAGGTGCTTCCAAGTAGAATGCACTGTTTGAATTTACAAAAGTCAAATTTCTCAATCTTCCTCCAGTTTCGTATTTGAAATTAGCATTTGACAAGTTTGTAATAGCTCCTGCCTTTCTATACGAATTGGACTTGTAATTTCTAAATACGGTATTTCTTACGTAGGAAGGTCCTCCATTATCATAAAACTCATATGCCTTAAACTCCTCAGTGTTAGAGAAGAAACCAGGATAGGAACGTGAAACATCAATGCCAGCTCTGTAAGTCTCGCCTACATTATCACTTTCCGCCTCAAATACTGAATCTTCCACAACACTTGGTTCACCAGCGACATCAATACCAATTCTAGAGTCACCAACAAACATATTTCTCAAAGTAATTGTGTCTGCTCTCAACCACAAAGCCCACTTTCTAATTTTGAAAGCAACAAAGTTTTCAATAATGCTTTCAACGATGGGTTTACTTTTTGAGCCACGAACTGGATAAGGAGGTTCTACAGGAACCCAGGTGTCATTTTCAGGAAATCCATTGACATCTACAAAGTCATCAATGTGAAGACCGACATGATTAGCAGAGTGAACAACGTTATTCTTGAATGAACCAAGTGGAAGCATTCTAGGTCTAATCAATGTGGTATTGGCATATTTATCTTGAACTAGACCGATAGCATACTCTGGAAGTGAAAACCAATAGCCAAATTTACCACCAATAGCTCTGTTTCCCTCAAAATAATTCATTGCCTTTTGTTGTGTAAGAATTGTGTAAAATTAAGGAATTACTTACATTGGTAATCCAGAAAACTGATACATCGTTATCTGTAGGTATTATTTGAAGCGGGTCTGAATCGATAATTGGTAAAACTTTAGCTCCCAAATTATTTTTGAACAAGTTGTACATTTCTGATCCATTTTCCAAGAAAAAGGCATGTCCATTGATATTATAACAAACATTATTCTCAATTTGAATATAATTTGAATCATGAACAGTGATACATCTTTGATAAGAATTATAAATACTGTTATCCTTTAGAATAAAAGGTTTGACAGTAGAGTTCAATGCCTTATCTCCTAATAAGTGAAAGTGAATTGAATAACGTCCCATTAAACCCTTTAAAATATAATTGTTAATCATTATAATTCAATAGAATAAACTCACCTTTTGTCCCATTCGTCTCAATTCCACACCAACCATTTCGAATTGTTCAACAAGACGAATGATAACATGACCACCAAATGAAGAAGAAGCACTGGATACATCCCCTTCAAACACAATATTCCTATTGAGTTTGGCAACTTCTCCTCTTGTAACTCCACTTGCATAGTGAGTGAACAAGAGTGTTTGGTTGACTATAAAAGTAGTCGAGTTAATAATTGAAACAATGGTTCTTTCCTCACTCTGATCAGGAAATGGAACACCAACTCGCCAAGTTGGAAGGGTGACTTTAGTTTTATCTAGAAGTTCTCCGTAATCTGTCGAGGTCAATAAGATGGAATCGCCAACTTTCCAATTGGTTGGAGAACGAGTCTTGATAATGGTTGTTCCTTTGACGGCACTTTCAGCCAATTCTACCCAAGATAAACCATCAACAGAACCAACGATTTGAATGAAAGAACCTGAACAAGATGTAAAATTCATTCAAATGTCAAAACTTACCTGACATGGCAGCAAGACCTTTGGCTCCACCACTACTTCCATCAAATGGATCAATTCCAATAATATTGGAAGCAGTTCTATTTCCATAGAAAGTAACCACAATTTTACCAGTAATTGGACAACTAGAGCTGCCAGCAATCAATTTACCTCCCTTGTCAACTCTAATAAATTGGAGAGTCAAATTTAAATTGACATTGTTAAATATCAAGCTTGCATTTTGTTGGACAATAATTCCATACAACAAAACACCAGGTGACTTATCCAAAAGCGTATTTTGTGAAATGGTAATGGTAGAATTGACCTTGTTCCAATCAGCAATCGAAGAAAACATTTTCAAGCCAGATTGTTGATGTGGACATTGACCAACTACCATCTTTACATTTCCAGCTACTAAAAACAAGATAGTTATTAGTAGAATAGTTTGTAAGAAACGGTTTAACATTTTTTTTTGATAATCTTTGAGTTGACTGTCTCAGTTCAATGTGACTAGATTGAAATTGTTCCACAATGAAAAATAACAAGCACTTTCTAGTATGAACTTGTCCAGAACTTGAAAGAATTAGTACCTGCCATATCAGATATTCTGTATTTGTTAAAATCTTTGATAAGCCAAATCTTTTGAACTCCAAAACTGAACTCATCAACAAGCATTGTGAACATTTGCAATATTACAATTAACTAATTTACAATTCTGTACAGAGTTTCAACACCGAACTCAAGTGAATATTTTGTATCAGAGAGCAGTTTCCTTCAAGTTAGATAGAACTTGGATACATTCGAGGAGCTTTACAAAATAGAAATGCTCTCAACTGTGAGAAGTATTTTTCAATAGGAGATAGAATTACTTTCATTGTGTAGATGAATCTTGGCTGATGTTCTCCCTTTGCTTGTAGCATGATGAAGGTTGGTATTTGGCAGGGTGATATCATGTTTGTTGTTTTTTTGTTGAAAATTTAACGGTCAGAACAGGCAATTTTCAGCGGTTTTTTTGTTAGAGAGAAATTGCAGGACTGTCTACTGAAGAAAATCAACATTTATGAGTTTATGTTTTTTATTAACAAACTTTGAATTTTCTCAAATAAATTGGTTAGACGAAGTACAAGTATTTTCATCTTAGGCCAGTTTCAATATTCATTGTAAAGTTGGCATTCAAAATATTTTTAGATTTTATTTTTAGATTGTAGCTTCATGTTAAAAGTAGCAAATGTACAACCTTGAATTTGAAACAAAAGAAGAACAACAATAACACAATGGTCGTCCAATACCAAACTTCCGATAATCAATACTTAATCATTGTTGGTGAAAACGCCAAGGAAAACGACAAAATTCGTCAAGAAGCCTCTCAAAATGATTTGTGGTTTCACTTGGAAGATGTATCATCACCACACGTAATTTTGAAACCAAATAATAGTTCATCATCCTCATCGTCATTTCCTGCCCAGGCTATTTATTATGCCGGCGTGTTGTGTAAAGCCTACAGTAAACAAAAGGCCACACAAACTTCATCCGTTATTTATGCACCAAGAAAATCAGTCAAAACTGTAAAGGAAATTGACGGGAGAGTTGAAGTGAAAGGACATGTGGAGAAGATGAAGGTTTATCGGGATGATACTATCAAGGAAACATTGAAGAAAGTTGTTTAAATAATTCAAAATAGAACATGTAGACATTAGAAAACTATTGTTTAACAATTACTTGATGGTCGCTACTACCAATAAGCAAAATTATAAGATGAAAAGTTTTTCAACAAAAGCCTTCGGAAACTAGTAAATTCATCACAGGAAAAAATACTAAAATCTGTATGCACTAGAAAAAAAGATATTCCCTTTGAATATATTTATGATGATCCAAAATAAAATAGAAGGAAGATGAATACAGTATCCTCACAGATGTATTAAAATATTGTGTTGCTATTAAATAATAGAATAATTGTGGTATACACTTCGTGCCTTCATAGTATACTTCTGTGAAGGTAAGTCGCCTTTCCTATTTGGTGCGATATGCCAGCTTTAATGAAGCAACATATTTCAAAGTGTCATCCATCTGTGCATGGACTTCTCCAAATTCGATTTCATTTGTCAACTGGCCTGAACATCATTTGAAACAAAAAAAATGCAACAACCACATTCCAGAACGTTTCTCTATTTGCTTTTCATATTAATATTGCAAGTGTGTTTGCAAGTTCAACAACATTCCACCACACTAGCTGTCAACACATGTTGGGGATATTCAGCTACTGACATTTCGAATGTATGTGGAGGTCATGGTTTCTGTCAAAGTACTGATTCTTGCTATTGTGTAGATTCAACGAGTAGTAATACTTTATATTCATCAGGAGGATCCAACACTCTCTATCAGGAAACTTCTCTATGGTCCACCAACTCTCAATTCGAATTGAAACAACAAAATGATGGTAATTTGGTAGTTTATACGAGAAGTGGAGGAGTGGTTTTCTCTTTCTCAACTTGGCAACAAACACCTGATACTCCCTATACTTTAGTTCTTTCTGGGGATGGTACATTACAAGTTAAAAGTGGTGGAGGTGCCATTATAAAGACAATTTCAGGAGCATGTGGTGGTACAGCCCCTTACAAATTACTAGTCCAAAATGATGGTAATATAGTGCTCTATGGAGCACAGAGAGAAGTTTGTTTTGCTTCTGGAACATCTCAAGGTGGTTATTCACTTACGTATAATTGGGGTGGAGACCAGTGCAATCAATATCTTTGTTACGGGTTGACTGGTGCTAATGCATGTAATGGTCACGGCTCTTGTAATTCGAGGGATAGTTGCTCATGTAATAATGGATACAGTGGAAGTCAATGTACTGAGTACTACTGCAATAGTGTACTGTATTCTCAGATTGGTACAGTTTGTAATGGTCATGGAACGTGTACGGCTCCAAATACTTGTCAATGTACTGGTGGATATAATGGTACTTTTTGTGCTTCATATCAATGTTATGGATTTGAATCGAATGACCCAGGAGCATGTAGTGGATTTGGAACTTGTTCTTCACCAAATACTTGTACTAATTGTCTTGCTGGAAGATATGGATCTGAGTGCCAATATTATGATTGCGGTGGAATTAGATTTGATCAACCAAACGTATGCTCTGGAAGAGGAGAATGTGGTTCTAAAAACAATTGTACTTGTTCAGAGCCATACTTTGGAGATAATTGTGAAAATTTTATGTGTAATGGAATCATTAACAATTCTACGCTCGTTTGTTCAGGCCATGGAGCATGTTCTTCACCAGAGAATTGTACTTGCCAAGAGGGTTACTTTGGAGAGAATTGTGAATTGTTTGAATGCAGTGGAATTTTGAAAAATGAATCAAATGTGTGCACTGGATTTGGTAATTGCACAGCATTTGATAGTTGTCAATGTGATGAGCAACATTATGGTAAATTCTGTGAAATTAATATTTGCAATGGAGTACTCTCAAACAGTCCAAGTGTTTGCTCTTCACATGGTCAATGTAACTCATTCAATAATTGTACTTGTGATGAAAATTATAGTGGACAAAATTGTGAAATTTATGATTGTTATGGAGCTTCTAAAAATTCCTCCTCCGTATGCTCTGGAAGAGGAACATGTTCAGCATATAACAATTGTAGTTGCTCTGCACCTTTTTATGGATCTGATTGTGGATTATATAATTGTTTTGGAGTAGAGCACTTGAACGACAGTTCATGTTCATCCCATGGTTCATGTGATTCACCAAACAATTGTACATGTAAACCTGGATATTATGGAAACCGTTGTGAGTTTCATAATTGTTATGGCACTCTCTTCAACAGCTCAGGTGTTTGTTCCACTCATGGACAATGCTTATCACCAAATAATTGTTTCTGTGAAGCAGGATTCTATGGACCAGAATGTGCAGAATATGATTGTTTTGGAGTTCATAAGAATTCTTCAAATGTTTGTTTCCAACATGGAGCTTGTTTGAGTCCAAATAATTGTTCTTGCCAGGAAGGATACTTTTCGTTTGATTGTTCTAATCATAGATGTTATGGATATTTATTTAATGATACTACAAATGTTTGTAATGGCCATGGCTCATGTCCTTATCCAAATAATTGTACATGTCAATCAGGATATTATGGATATCAGTGTGAATCTCATGAATGCTTTGGAAAGTTATTCAATATCTCGACTGTTTGTTCCACCCATGGACAATGTTTGTCACCAAATAATTGTTTCTGTGAAGCAGGATATTATGGACCAGAATGTGCAGAATATGATTGTTTTGGAGTTCATAAGAATTCTTCAAATGTATGCTTCCAGCACGGTACATGTTTGAGTCCTAACAATTGCTCATGCCAAGAAGGATACTACGGATTCGATTGTTCTAATCACAACTGTTTTGGAATTCTGTTTAATGATACCATGAATGTTTGTAATGGTCATGGTTCTTGTTTTGTTCCAGATAATTGTACATGTCATCCAGGATATTATGGAAAAACCTGTGAAATGCACAATTGTTTCAATATTTTGTTCAATGACTCAAATGTTTGCTCAGGAAAAGGTCAATGCTTATCACCAAATAACTGTTCCTGTGTTGATGGTTTTACCAATAAGGATTGCTCAGTGAATATCAGTCCTTTCCAAATCAACCTCACAAAATACGAAGAAGTTGTTTATTTGGAGTTTGATAACAAGACTATTAGTGTTGAAATTCAATTGACAGATCGAGTATTGAGCCAAAGTCCAAATATTTCCTACACTTGGTCTTGTGCTCAGTGCGATGGACAAAATGTGGTGTATTATGTTGATTCTAATCGTTTGTTCATCAACTCTACATTAACTGATGTTACTCAAGCAGGCAATTACACTTTCATTGCAAACGCATCCATTGCTAATATTCAACCATTCCAAAGTAGAAAATCCAACATTGAGCAATTCAAATTGGTTGTAAAGTATGATTTGAATCAGCCAACTTTGGGCTCCTTTGGCTTACCTTCTGTACTTGTATCTAATACTCAAGATCAAACTATTTCAACTGTTATTAATAGTATCACTCTTAATCAAACAACTGTAAGATACTTTTTGGGTTGTGGTAGAAATTGCTCAACTTTGGTTTCGTATTTATACGAAGTGAAGGCTGGAGTGTTTTATTACAAAAAATCAGGTTCTGTAATGGCACAATTTGAGAGCTCTAATCTATTGACCTTTTCTCCATCTGTTCCTATTCAAGCAACCATTCCATCTGATTATTTGAATGAAACAGTCTCATTCACATTTACAGTTATCAATAACAAGCAACAGAATATCAGTTCAACTGTACAAATTCAAATTGTCTCCTCTGCAAGCCCACCAACACGACTGACAAACATAGTGGATGTTGTACCAACATATGGTATTTCAATGAGTGAAAAGTTTACAATTAAGGTTTCGGAGTGGGTTGCATCACCTGAACTGTTACCACTAAAATACGCTTTTGGATATTTTGATAAATCCAAGGCAGAAGCTGTGAGATTGACCGAATATGGTCTTAATACTACGTTTTCATCTTATCTACCTTATATTAGATCATCATCTAGCTCTAAGGCAAGAAGCATCTTGGAAGCTACAGAGACAATTGCTTTGGTTGTCTTTGTACAAGACTCTCTTGGAAATGTCGAAACTGAAACGGCAGCTAATGTAACAGTATCTCCATTTAATGGAACTCAAGAGCAATATATTGAGGTTGTTAAATCTTTGAGCGGAGAATCACTATTGGTTGCCTCAGTGGATCAAACATTCACAAGCTTAGCATCATCATCATTGGTTTCAGCCCTCATTTCTAATATTGAAATTGATCCAAAGAATCCTTCTTCTTCTCTTTCCAGCTTGGAAACGCTCACGTCCAACAATGAAACACTCACAGCCAATACAGTTACTCAGGTCATCAACAAATTGGATTCATTTATCTCCAATCTAACAGAGCTCTATTTAAGTGAACTTGCTCTATATGGCTATGTGAAATCCGGGATGTCCAGTACAGACATTAGCAAAACAGTTCAAATTATTTCGAACTGTTTCTCTACTTCATATGATGCCGAAAAAACCAAATCAACAGCAAGTCTCGTCACAGGTCTGATTTATTATGGAACTATTCCTTCTGTTGTAGACACAACATCCACAGAATTACCAACAACCTCTTACAAATCAACTTCTATTAACATTACTGTTTCTAGTTTCAACATGCCAACACCGAGTACGAATCTACAATCAGTCTCAGATACTGAAAGCAAGGTAGCAATGAATTTGACATCTATTTTGTCCAAATATGGTGCCTATTCGACAACATGTGGTGCAACAATGATAATTTATTCAAAGAACACTAATTATGATTCCTCTGTTAGTAACATGACTATCAGTTCCTCTGTTACTGACTTTAAATTCATGAGAAAACTGGATATTTTAGTATTGAAAAATTTGGATTCACCGCTCATACTTTCCTTCAATGCAGCCACAATCCCAAGCTCAGTGATCGCCAACTCCACAGTTACCAACAGTACGTATCATTGTAAGTATTGGGATGAGAGTCTTAAATTGTGGAGCAGCAATGGATGTTTATTGAATAGAGTTTCATCAAATTCAATTGAATGCGCTTGCTCTCATACAACTATGTTTACAACTTTCCTTGAATCCAAGACCACAGCACTTACTGTTCAACTCAAGGATCAGGTTTCGTCTTTATACTATGCCCAAATATCATTCGGTATTATTTACTTGATTGCCGCCAGTGCTATTTTGGTTGGATTGATTGTTTTGAGAAAATCGCAACCTGTTAGCTCTAGATTACTGACTCCATATGTTGGTTTGATTGCCTTAATTGTGGAATGTACATTGATTTACATAGTACAAAGATCTGTTCTCGTTGATCAATTGAACTCTGCCAATACTCAAATGTGGGAAAATGGAGATACTGCTGCCAACATTATTGCAAACATTGTAATGATTATTGTAAACACTCTCAATTTAACTGCCATTTTCTGTTACGTCATGCAAGTTTTCAGATTCCAATTCATGAAATTGCTTTACAAGAAACTTTCTGATAATAGAACTCAAGCTCAAAGTGCAACAGTTTTGAAAGTATTGAAGTATACCACTTCTCAAATATTATTTTATTCATTGATTGGAATTTTTACTGCCCTAAATATTGCCTATTGGGTTATTTGGGTCATTCTGAGAAGAACTGGAGTTCTCACATCAACACAGTACACCTATGTTGTATCCCTTTCTTATACGGTTTGCATTTTGGCATTTGGTTTGATAATTACTGCTGTTGCAATCCTTGACATGATTCTCTCCTCAAAGAAGGAAGTTGAGCAAAAGAAAAATAGAAGAAAAGCTATTAACTTTTCACAACCAACCAGCAACTTTAGTCTTGATAATGCTGAAAATGTACATGAAAAGAAGAAAATTAATAGGAATGTATTCTTGAATGCTTTCAATTGGTTTACATCAATGGATGGACCACTCTATTTCAGAATGGAAATGTTCATTTATATCGTGTCTTTCATTTTGCTAATATTGAATCAAGTTATTGGATTGAGTAGCTTAGCATACAGATTTGAGAGTTTGACAATGTTTAAACTTGCTTTGACTTTTGATTCCATTTCCTTCATCTTTGAGGTACTCTATGTGGTCTCATATATTTTAGTATTTGGTGGTTATGCACTCATTGTCGCAATCATTTACAAGGTTAGACAACGTAGAACAAGAAAGGAAGAACAAAAGAAACAAAATGAGGAAATTATGAATCAAGAACTTTACAATACTTTGGAATCTGAAGAAGGTTATGAACTCTTTGCCAACTTTTGCGAAAAAGAATTCAGTTCAGAAAATCTATTCCTCTTCTCTGATATCAAAGCAAGTCCAGATGTGGCCTCTGGTGAAAATCTAGGAGGATTACTCTTCTTTGCTGAGAGAATTTATGAAAAGTACATCAAGACAGGTGCAGAAATGGAAGTTAACATTCCATCAAAGAGTAGAACTGCTTTTGTCCAACTCTATGAAAAATGTAAGAAAGTTGAAACAAACTCTTCATTGGAATTATTAGATTCTAATTCTCTAGCTAAATCTGGAATTGAAACCAATATTGTAAAGGATTGTTTCGATTTAATGATGAGACAAGTAGTAATGAATTTAGGAGATACCTTTTCTAGATTTGTTTTCACACCAGAATATGTTAATTTCAAGGCGGTTAGAGACGTTCAAATGCAAATTATCGAGAAGGCCAATGTTGTCTATGATATTTAATAAATGTAGAGTTTGAAATATTTTATTGATCTTTAATGCCGATGGTAACTGGTTGTAAAGTGACTGGTTGAGTAACCATACCTGGTGGATTGATAGTGCCGTAACCTTGTGGCATTGGTTGACTAGAGGCTGATGATGGTGTAGGAATGAATTGTTGCTGTTGTGGTGGAACTAGCATTGGTTGTTGTTGATACGGTTGACCATATGGTTGTTGAATCATCATTGGTTGTTGGGGTGGCATTGTCAAATTAGCTGTTCCAGTATAAACCAATCTCAATACGATACCAGTAGAAACATGAATCAATTTCCATTCGAAACCATTGCTAGTCAATTGAGAATTATTCAATCCTTGGAACATCTTATTCACTTCTTGTTTAACTTCAAGTTGTTTTTGCTGTTGTTGATAAATCATGTAAAACATTACAAAAATATAAACAAATATCCACAATCCACATGTCAATACTATCAAAATAATATTGATCATCATTATCATGAAATATTTGCTTTTAATCTCACCAACAGTCCTATCAAGATAAGTATTCAAACTATTCATCGTGTCAGTAAACAATTGTCCATCAAGTGAATACGATTGTACCAAATTAGGAGCCAACTGATTATTGAAAGTTTTCATAGTGTGAGCGTAGGAATCTTCATAGACAACTTGTTGTCCTGGTTGAATGGCCAAAAGTTGTTGATCCATTGCCATGGCCATAGCAGCACGAGCTGCATAATTTCCACCATGATGATGATGGTGATGGCGATGGTGATGCATTCTTGTCATTTTTTTTAACTGTCACTCTGAACAGGTTCATAGATGGTTCTATTTAGAAGATAGATCACTTTTTTACAATAACTATTTTGTAAATGGTTTAAGAACAGTATTATAATTTTATTTCCATTTCCAAATTTAAGGTTCTCTAAATTTAAATTGAATATTTATTAAAAAAAATGTCGCAACAAGCAACAATTGATTCATCATCATCGCCAGCAAACATGTATTTTCCGGTGCAAACAAAAATTTCATGCCTCTTTGAAATTGAATTTTTAGAGAAGGAGAAGAAAGTTCTTGCTGTCAATAGATTATATAAGAAGGTTGTTAATTTACCAACCAATTCTGATGATATCCGAGTGAATCCGACCATAAAAATTGATGGCACTTGTTGTCTTGTTCGTCAAGAGAAATTATTTAAACGTTATGATAGAAAATTGAATGCTTCGGGATCGAAGAAGAATAAGCAATTTCAAAAAGAAATTTCTCAAGGTACTGCCGATACTAATATTTTACAATTTGATATTTCAAAGGATTTTAAGGAGGGACCAAAAGGATGGATACCTTGTGATAGTATTGCTCATTTATTTACTGAGGAGAATAATTCAAATGTGGTTTCGTCTCAACATTTAGTGGGATGGATTCCTGTGGATTCTAATGATGCTGCAGATAAATGGCATTCTTCTGCGATAGTTTCGATTAATAATGAGCCACATGCCATAATGTTAATTCCCTATTTTGACCAAAATGATGAACAAGCCAAGTTTTCAGTTGAATTTAGAAAGTTATCAAGTTTAGAAAATCAAACATTGGAATTAATTGGATCAAAAATTAATGGTAACGTTTATAACTTTCCTGCAAATGAAAAACAACACTTTTTAGTTCCACATGGATGGGCTTCCTATTCTTGGAAAGCAAGTAATGCATTTTTGGAGAATGTTAAAGAGCTCACCGTGGAAAAGCTTAAATCTTGGTTCGAAGATGAATCCAATATCATGAGTAAAAGTGAAGGTATTGTATTTCACATAATGTACAAAACAGAGGAAGGTAAGGATAAGGAAATGCTGATCAAAATACACAGACACCACCTTAATTTGGATTGGCCTTTGAAGGGCTCTGCCATTCCACAATTTCAATATCAGTTGCAATGGATAGAAGAAGTTTTGAGACTCAAGAGTGAAAATAAACTCTAATATTATTTCTTCTTGCTGAATTTTTCTTGTAATGTGTCATTCATCTCAATGGCTTCTCTGGTTTTTTCAGGTTTTAATTTATAGACACTATGATAAATAAGTCTATCAAATATTAGAATTTTTCTTCAATTAATATTGTGAAATACTTACTCGGGATAATCTTTAACAAGATTTTTCCATGTAGGACCGAATCTTTTTTGGGCCAATTTCTTGTTCCATTCCTTCTCCAGTCTCTTTCCTTCTGATCTTGGTGTGTTTAAAAGCACAAGTTCGCAAACATCTTCATTACACATCTCGTCTATTGACATACCATTCAAAGACTTGAAAATGGCTGTTAACAGTCTCTGATCATCACAATAAGGTCCAAATTTCATAATAAGATTAACAAGAGCATTGGTTGACACTCCCCTCATTTTTTCTCCTTTAACAATTCCTGCATTGGATGAAGAAGGATCTGAAGGAGGGTGATTAGTTTCGACTGGAACAGTACTGGCACTAGGGCCATTGGATGCCTCAGGAACACTCTGTTGATGACTTGTACTATTAAGATCAATTGGTGGTACAGAACTAATTGGAAACTCGATAATAGGTTGTTCTTGAATTTGATGTTGTAGAGATTGAATTGGTGGAGGAAGAATTTGATCATTGGTTGGATGTGGAATCATATTGTGTAAATGTTGAGGGTGTTGAGGGTGTTGAGGCATTGATGGAGGCATTTGGATAGTGTGTTGGATCATTTGGGAATGTTGGATTGCAAAATCATTGAAAGATGGTCCAACAGTGGAAGCTGAAGCTCCAAATTGTTGGAATGGATAACTGAGTGCTCTGAAGTGATCTGGTGGAGGTAGTGAATGAGGATGAGCACCTATTGGAATTGGTTGATTTTGCATGTGCAAAGCATGTTGTAGTGATGCACTTGGTGGAGTTAATTTTGTTTTGGATGGATGGCTGTGACGTTTCTTCTTTTTCATTCTTTCAACAAACTTTACAATCTTCTTTGAATCACTTATGAAAGGTTGTGTCTTGTTTGATTTTTTAACCTTTTTTGGTGGTGGTGTTTGAGAAGATACCTCGGTTCTCAATGTAAGAACTGAATCCATTTCCAAATCAGAAACTTCTTCATCATCATCAGAAGATGAATAATAAAGTGAAGGAGTTGGTGCACTTCCTGTTAATTTTCTCTTTCGTTGTGTTTTGACTGGTGTGAGTGTGATTTGGCTAACTTCATCAGAGTCGCTGTCACTGTTCTGCTCACTTGCTCTTCCATTATTTGGTGATGGATTAGTAAAGCAAGGAGGTGGTTGACTACCAAGAAAAACCACATCATCATCCGAGTCATCAAAAACATCAGAATTATTTCCTTCTTCTTGTTGAACGGGTGTCAAGGCTTCCTCCTCTTGTACTACTGTTGTTCTTTTTGGTGTTTGGAATGATGGTGATTTACCAAAGGTAATAATGGGACTAATTTCTTCTTCCTGTTGACTGTCGGGTACTATTGAATTATTAATTGTTTGTTGCTGTGTTATTAATTGATTATTATTATTTGTTGGTTGGCTTTTACCATTTGCTAATTGATTATTATTATTATTGTTGGAAGGTTTGTTATTATTTCCTACTGATGGCGATTTTGAATTATTTTGTTGTTGATGGTTAGTTGTTGATAAAGATGAGGATGAGCCATTATTATTATTAGTAGAAGCACCACGAGGTTTTGGTGGAGAGTTGGAGACGAGATTCGGAACAGTAAACAAATCACCAAGACTCGATAGGGAATGTGAGACTGACATTCTTGTGCTGTAAAGCAAATGAATTTTTTTTGCTTGAGATTTGCTGAATTTTCAGAAAGCATATTGTTTAGCAGTTTGGTAATTATTTAATAACTCAAAGTTTTTTCCTACGACAAAGTTTTGTGACTGGAATCCAAGAATACTGTATTAGAAAGTTGACTGTGGATTCAATCCCATCTGATGTGTTCCAATATTGATTGACCTGATGGTGACTTAATTTTTGAGCTTTTAATTCATGTCTCTTGCAAAAATTTTAATATTTTTAAATTAAAAAAAAATGAAGAGAAACATATTACCAAATGTACTTCACTTTCTTCAAAAACAATCAGAGGGCAAGATGTTGTTAACAAATAAGTCCAACAACAAAACTTTTAATTCAAATACTTCTTCTCTCAATTTCAGTAATTGGACCTCAGAACAAGTAGCAAAATGTCTTTCCAAACCTAAGGAAGAAGGTGGTATTGGTTTGTCTGAGAACCAATATGCTCCACTCATTAAGGCAAATATTGACGGACTTGTTCTTGATATTATTTACTCATCAGCTGATGCTAACAAAAGACAAAACATTCTTCCAAAATTTGGTGTAGAAATTACACCAGAAATTAAACAAGCCTTACCCATTATCATGAATTGGTTGAAATCTTACTCTCAAGAATCCTACTTACAAAGGATCAACAAGGCAGAAAATATCTTTGGAGTTCTGAATATTTCTTTCGAATGGCAAGGCAATGGTTTAGAGAAAATACGACCTCCTTTTGTTGGCAGATATGAAGCAATTTTAGAAACCATAGAAACAATTTTCAAGCTTGGAACATATGAAAAACCCAAAATGTCACTTATTTCAACCACCATGGGAATGGGTAAATCTTCTTTTCTTTTTGAATGCATTAGTCAATTTCTAACTAGTAAGTTTTATATTTATTTTTCAACTTCTAATCTTTCCAGACCATAAGTTAATTAATAGCTTCTTATTTCAAACACCAATTAATGCAAATATTAATACTAGTAATCTGAAAAGGCAATTAGAGGTGTTTAATTCACCTGAATGCTACTTACGTGCTGATTTTGTTAACAAATTGAACAGGGCTTTTAAAATTAGACACATAATTCCTTTTAAGTGCAATACAAAACGAGTGGATGTGAATGGTTGTAAGTATCGAATTTTTTACTATTAGAAATATTATTTCAAAAGTGTTTCGTGAAATAGTGTTGGGGCAATTAGAATGCCTTTTTTTAAATGTTGCTATTAGAATTAACAAAAAAAAAGATTTAGTAATTTTCAACACGATGGATGAATTATTGGGTAATAATACACACAAATCTACTGCAAACTTAATACAGAAATTCTCGGAATTGGTGCAACTTAATGCACCTTTTGTAGCAGATATATTTGATATTCCCTATAAATATCAAACTCATCCATTACCTTTGATAATATTGGTAGATTCATTCCATAATATCAATATGGACACAAGTTCAAGAGGTTCTTTATACAAACTTGGCCAACAATTTTTTACAACTAATTTAGAAGTTTTAAACTTGGATAAGAATATATCTTTGTCTCTCATAATTACAGCAAACTCATTACCAAATCAGTTCGTCTCTAAAGATAATACAATATTTTCTCTTAAAGTTATTAATTTGGAGTTATTATTTGGGGTAAATATATTTCAACAAATTACAAACGATTTATTTTTGGCAAGCCTTAATAGAAAAATATTTGAGGAATTTGGAAGTTATTATTTTGCTGAAAACAATAATTACCTTTCTCCATATCTCTCAAAAATCATTATATCAATTTTAATCATGTGTAGTGGTAATGGAAGGGCAATAGAAATAATGTATAGAAAATGTGGTCAAGATATTAAAAATTTAGTTACAAAGGAATTGGCAATGGATATAACAACAAGGTTTGCTATTACCTATAATGCAGAGTACTTATTGATTTTACAAAAATGCAAAGAAGTGATTGTAGAATTTGTGACACATTTTGCAGAAAAAACCTTAGAACATTGTAATGATCGCTCCAAAAAGTATTTCAAGGTATTCAGAATAATGGGTATTACAACATCACCAAATCATTTATTATTTCCCTATCACTTTAATTCAAACCAGAACTTGACTGTTGAAGAATTACAAAGACTTGGATTGCTAGTTAAAATTGGTGTTGATGAAAAGAAAAGCAATGCAAGTTATGTGGGATCTTTTATGATGCTTGATACTTTAGATTCAAACAAAGAGATAATTGAACTGAAGAATTTAACAGAAGTATCAAATAGTGATTATTATTATTTACCAATATATTACAATGATCTTTTAACACCTTTTGCAGATCTTGGGAAATTTAAAAACCAAGGTGACCGATTTGAAAAAACAGTAGCTTCTTCAATATGGGCTAGGTATTACTTGGGCTGTATGGAATCTAACATACCAATTGGGTCAAGCATTCCAATTACAAAGATTCTCCCTTCTAACATGATACCTGATAATTGCTTACAAGGTTCGGTTTCTCTTAAAGGAGTGATAAAATTACACAAACCATTTACTGTGGAGTCAGATATTAACGGTCTTCCTTTTGATCGAGTGATCTTAAATTCTGACCAAACCGTATTCTCTGACATTATTTTACCTTTAACCGTTAATGGAGAACAAAGATTCATTGGTATTCAAGTTTGTTATGTAAAATCAAAAAGAACACAACCTAAGCCCTTAAAAATTGTAAGCAACATGAAACAAGTGTTGAATTATTCTTCTTTTTCGTACCTATTTATTTCCACTTACTTACCTCCAAGTATTCTTTTATTAGGTCAAGAAAAGGTAAAAAGGGTTAAGGATGGTCAATTTCTTTTTCAAAATAGACAAAAGTTTCAAACTGCCCTACCAGACAAACTTGTATCCTATTGGTGGAGCCAATTGATGTTCAAGTATTATCCTGAATTTTATGAAAATTAGTCTCGTCTTTGGATAGAAGATTCCATAGTGGACAAATTAGTTGAAGTAACATTAGTTTGTACTGTATGACTTTTTCACAAGGAAGCAAAGAATGTAAAGATTGAATAAATTTATTCCTCAATGGCACGAACAATAAATTCCTCCACAAATTCGAAAAATGATAAACTACCATCTAGTTCAAAAGGATTTTCATGATCAAAATCTCCTGTAAATGGATCCTTATCAGAGCTACCTGAATCTCTAATAAAGGATTGGCCATTACCAGCTCCATCATTGTTAAATTGGAGTACCTCTTTCTCCATATCCTCACCTGAATCCATGGGTGTCAAGAATTCTGATCTGAAAATGCCAGACTCCCAAGAATCTAATCTTATTCCAAAAGTTGTTAACCCATTGTTAACAGTATAGAATTTTGCTAACGAGGTTGGAATTTTTCCCCAACCATCAACTTCGAATTCTTCTGAATTCTTGAGTGGCGGTTCCGCAGAGAAGAATTCGAGCTTTTTTTCATTGAGAATATAGAGAAGATACCAAGTTTCGTCCTCACTCTTTTCTCTAGTTACATACAGTGATTTGACTTTTTCAACTAAAAGCTCAATAAGATCCGGTACCTCAGAGGCAATTGGTTTCCAAATTTCCTCAATTATTTGTGGAACTGTCTTGCCTTTCAAATGGGACCAAGGTGAGTTGACTTGATCAATTGGAGCCAAAACTGAAACCTTTTGAAAAAAAGAAGGTTCCAAGAGGTATGGTTTCTTTTCAAATTCAGCCAATGAACAATCCCTCATCCTAGATGTGCTGCTAATTTCCTTTGCCTGATCCTGCCATACAGAACGAACACTCTTATCTCCAACAAATGTTTGCAAAGCTTGTTTGCCATACTTGGTGATATAGAGATTCTTCCACACACTTTCTTCACTTGCAATCTTGTTGAATGATTTACAAGTTGTTCCAAACTTTGAAACATCGGAAGGTGTGAGATATTGTGAAATATGTGAAAAGATAAATTCAGTTTCCAAGATTGATTTGGCTTCACTAGTGAGAGGAGGCCATTTCTTTTCCTCTACAATTGGTTTCCTCTTCTTTCTTGGATTTTCGTATTCTTCTTGTTTTGCCAACTCCTCCAATCTTTTCTTTGTATTCTCCTCTTCAATCTTTTTCACCTTCTCCTCATGAGCTTTCTTCCACTGATCAAAATCATCAGTGGTGACTTGATCGGATGGCAACTTTTTAAAACATTGTGAACAATATCCTAAAGTTACACAACAACAACAACAATACGTGATCAATGATTATTGTGAATGACAACAAACCCTTGTTAGCTTCAGAACCAAAAAAACCACAACCTCCTCTGCAATTACTCATTTTTTTTAATTTTTGATTATATTTAAAACTCTTTGATGGCGGGAAACTGATATTGTAATCATGGTATGTAAATCCTGTTAATGGAGGAATATTTAAAATATTACAATAACAAAAGCTGATAATGATTCATAATGAAACTGACTTATTTAGAGTTTGATGATACATTGTAAAGTGCATCAAATCTTTTAGTATGAAAAGAATTTAGTGAGCCAGTTCTTTCACTACACTTGCAAAAATTTTATATTCTTGGAAAGTAAGATGACAGTCCTGATATGAAATTCAACAAGCTCAAAAAAAACTCGACTATTTAATTTAGAAAGTATCAATATCAACAGCCTTCAAAGTTTGACATTCTTCTCTCAAATCACTGAACAAGACAGTACTCAAGTAACGTTCACCAAAGCTAGGAATGATGGCAACAATCAATTTACCTTCATTTTCTGGTCGTTTAGCAACTTCCAATGCAGCATAAATAGCAGCACCAGAACTGATACCAACAAACAAACCTTCCTTCAATGCAGCTTCCTTAGCAAATTTAACAGCATTGTCAGAGTGAACCTTAAAGATTTCATCAATGAGGGATGTATCCAAAGTGTTTGGAATGAATCCAGCACCAATACCTTGAATCTTGTGTGGGCTTGGGGTATTTCCACTAATGACAGCACTTTCTTCTGGTTCAAGAACAATACCTCTAACCTTTGCACGACCTTCCTTTTCAGTTTGTTCATTGAAATACTTCATACATCCTGAAAAGGTACCACCTGTACCGGCTCCACTGACGAAAATATCAATTTTGCCATCAGTATCTCTGTAAATTTCTGGACCAGTTGTATTGTAGTGAATCAATGGATTAGCTGGATTATCAAATTGACCCAAAATGAATGAATTTTCAGTTCTTTGGGCAAGCTTTTCAGCAACAGCAACAGCTCCCTTCATACCCTTGGCAGCAGGAGTCAAAATCAACTTGGCACCAAGTGATCTCAAGACAACTCTTCTTTCAATACTCATAGAATCAGGCATGATAATAGTACACTATTTTTACACAGCATTTCACATGTGGTTAACAATTTGTTCAAACACAAACAGCTAATGTTAGTGTGATTAATTCTAAACACTACACATACCTCATATCCCTTGCTAGCAGCAATAAAAGCAATACCAATACCAGTATTACCAGATGTTGGTTCAATCAAGACAGTTTTTCCAGGTTGAATTTTTCCTTCCTTTTCGGCGACTTCAATCATTGACAAGGCAATTCTGTCTGTTAATAATAATATAAAGGATTCCAATTTGTACAACAGCAGTACAAGGATGAACATTGAATCAATCCATAGATCAATTTTTAATTCATCATCATCATCAAATTGAAATAGGAAATTAATTCCATCATCATGATCATCAATTGAAAACTATTAAAAACAATATGATCATCATCAGAATAACATACCCTTGACACTGCTCATTGGTTCCAAAGATTCCAACTTTAATGCAATCTTGGCTACAGCACCATGTTCCGCAGTGAGTTTATTCAAATATAAGAGTGGTGTGTTACCAATCAATTCAGTGATGGAATTAGCAATCTTCATCGTGTTTTTGAAATATGATACAAAAGGTGTGAGTTGTTTTTTTTTGATTTTTCTTGATCATTTCACGGATTCCAGGTATTTTTAGTGTGAAAGTTTCCAGGTCATGTTCATCAATCAATGAAATCAAGGTTGGAAGTTTCTAATATCACCGTGCTCAATGGGTGGAATAATTAAATGGGGAATTTTATTAAGAGTGTGTGGAATGGTTTTAACACAGGTTAAGGAAAATCATATTCAAAGACAACATCTGACAAACTGGAAGATTGAAGGGATTTGAAAAGGAGAGATTTCAATCTTTTTTCTGCTTCCAATTTAGTGTAATGATTCGAAAAGATGATGGCTGTTGAATATTGACCTGCTGCCACGAGTGATAGATTGGCGGTGTGTTCAATAACTAGCTCTCTATTGACACCAGGGGATCTTGGAATCATATCGTCATCATTAAAACCACATTGTGCACAATCATTGACACCGAGAGGATAAAACTTTTTGTCATCAATTACCAAAATGCAATGATAGTATCCAGCACTGATTCTTGAAACATTTTCCAATTTGATTTTCTTTGCATTTGGGTAATTTGATAATTTTTCCACATCTGTTTCAGGAAGCAAGAATCTAGTACCAAATACGTAAACTGTTCCATCTTTTGTCAAAATTAGAGAAAAGTCATAACCAAGTGCAATGTCCTTAATATCTGGTACGAAAGGTAGCTTATTTTCTGTTATTGTGAAAATATTATTGGTGTGGGTGAGACCTAGTTGGTTATCTTCATTCCATCCCTAAGTCAAGAAAATGGTCAATCTCATCAAATTATGATCTACTTACACAGACGAACAATTTAGTCTCCATTTCCATTGTTTTAACTAGGTAATAGACGTGAGAATATCCTGTAAAAATCTTTTCAATTGTCAGATTTCTTTCACTAAAAAATGTTTCCTTCCTTGGCACTTGCTTATCACTTTTGGTCGAAAGCTCTCCTCTATAACTCCATCCAAAGACAATCAAGTTGTTAAAATTGGTCTTGCAAATAGTACCTTGTCCTAAACAGTGTACAGAAACAATTTTTTCATATTGATCCAAATGATGTTCCACCTCGATTCTGTAACATTTTACATTATAGAACTGACTAAACATTCTAGATACCATATCTTCCATATTTACAGCTTCATGTGAAACACCTAGTCTGCAGTTTCCATTTGTACCGAATCCATAGAGCATATTCTCATTCTTTGTTAAAAACACACAATGTGAAAAACCAATAGCTACATCGATAACATTTTTCTTCAAAATGTAAATATCATTACTGATATTCTCAAAATGAGTATGTGGAATAGGCTTCTTAGAGTCTGATCCTTTAGGTTCAGCACAAATTTTACAAGCATTATAGGTAGATGGATTGTTGTTTCTATAATCGTTCAGAGTAATGATTAAATTATTTTCATATGTTATAAAGGCCAATCTATTTCCGCCCATCTTCACAACTTTAATTCCTTCTTGTTCTAAATAATCATAATTTACAGTATTCTTAAAATTTAATTTGGTTGGTAGACATTTACTAGTCCTAACGTTCAATCCCAATTGTTCATTTTCATTTCTTCCGAAAATAACAAATTCAATATTCATTTCCCTATGATTATTATATTATTTTTGATATTGATCAATAATTATTTTAAATAAATTGATGATGACGTGATGATAGGTTTCTCTCAAATGACGCTATTTTTTTTGTTGTTGTTATAAATAGATTGATGAATAACAATTTGGGATTTTCGTGGAATTCAAGATTGGGAAATTGAATGATTAGCTAATAATTCGAATAGAGCTTTTCGAATAAATTTACTTTATTTACAGTATCTGTAGATAGATAATTAATGATAGGTGGATTGTTGAGTGTTGACAATGTTTCTAACACATTGTTCGATACTATCGACGAATATATTCAAATCTCTTTCATGAATATTGAAGGGTGGAGTGATGAGAACAACTCTATCATTTTGTCTGGAATAATCTACGAGAATGTGATAACAGGTTGCCAATTCTTCATGGATTCTCTTGGCACTTACATGTTCATCGAAAATCAATCCAAGCATGAAACCCATTCCACTAACTTCCTTGAAATGTGGAATGCCCTGAAGTCTTTGAACGAGTGTGGATTTGAGTTGAGTTCCCATCACTGCAGCTCTCTGTACAAGATTTTCATCGAACATAATCTCTAAATTCTTCATTACAATTTCACAACATACTGGATGTCCAGAGAAGGTAAATTCATGAAGGAATGGATGTTCAATATTTGCCTTGAAGAGAACTTGACATAGGTGTCTTGCTAGCATCATTCCTCCCAATGGAAGATAGCCACTAGTGACTCCCTTTCCAAAAACAACAATATCTGGCTCAATTCCATAATGAGAGAGACCAAACCATTTACCAGTTTTACCAAATCCTGTCATGACTTCATCTGCAATGAGTAGAACACCATACTTGTCACAAATTCTTCTGGCTAATGGGAAGAAATCCTTATGTGGTTCAAGAGCTCCATTCACTCCTTGAATTGGTTCTGCAATGAATGCTGCAATATTTTCTGGACCTTCAAGTTTGATGAGATTTTCCAATTGTTCAGCAATGAAGAAACCATTATTTGCATGTTGAGTGTGTTTCTGGAAGGAATTAACAATAAAATCATGAGGGAAATCAATACTCAAAAAGATGCTATCCTTTGAGAAACGATCGGTTGGGCCTTTGAGATTCTGATAACCATACTCATCCTTTCCAACTTGCTCATTGAGTGAAGAGCTGACGAAAGTGGAGCCATGATAGCAATTTCTGAATGAGATAATCTTCTTCTTTGTTTGACTATTATTTAACAAGGACCAGTATCTCTCAGCAAGGTGGATTGAAGCTTCCACTGCCTCACTTCCACCAGATGTGAAATAAACCCTCTCCATGGACGGATACTCATGTTTGGTAATGGATACTAACTTTTCAGCACACTTGATAGCACTTGAATGAGAATAATTGTAAATATTGGGAGCAAATTCCATTGTTTTCATTTGGTTGTAAGCAACTTGAGCCATTTCTTCTCTACCATGACCAATATGACACGTGTGTAATCCACCAATCATGTCTAAATATTGAACATTGTTAACATCCCAATAGTAAGAGTCCTTTGCTTTTTGGAAGACGATTGAGTGGACACTACTTCCCAATTCATGATTAGAATGAATGAGAGAACGATTGTCACGGAAAACCCACTCCTCTCTGGATGGAGATTCTTCAGAACTGGATGGAAAGTTTGCAGTTGATTCCAAGAATGAAGAAGGAGCTGTTAAATCAGTGGAGAGTGGAGGTTTAAGTTGGTCCTGTATTGGATTTTGTTGATATAATTTGCTTTCGACCATTTTGTTTTGTCTTTGTTCAATGATGGTGTTCGAAACTGAAATGTTATCGAAACGAAAGTGTTTGGTTATTTAGTATATTTCCAAAATGGGAAAATTTCTTTCTTGAAATTTCTTTAGTAGTATTATGCTCCAGATAATTCAAGTCACAGTAAAAGGTTTCTAATAAAAACCATAACACATCTTAGTCTTAATCAAATTATTTGGGGTATATTTTCTTAATGAACATAAGCAGCGATAGATCAGTTGGTTAGATCGTAAGCCTAACACGCTTAAGGTCGCGGGTTCAAGCCCCGCTCACTGTATCCTTTTGCTTTTGAAAAATTCTTTATTTTTTTCCATTTACAAGATAAAATCTGTTTCAGTCTTAATTAGATTCTTACTTCCTTCCCACAATTCCAGTTGCTTGGAAACTTCGTAGGACTCATCAGAGGATGGAATAATTTCATTTCCATCATAGTAAACACCATTCGAAACCTTATCTAATTGTGGATTCACCAAATCGGCCAAATATCTCGAGGAGTTTGCGATTGGTTTTCTATATTTCTTGCCTTCTCCCTCAACAATCATATTGAAAAGCTTTGGATCCAAATATCTTGCCAAACTATTTCATGTTTTAACAATTCGAAACCAAACTGAAATACTTACGAAGTTTCTGGCATAAATCCTGGATTGAAACAATTGACACGAAAATGATTCTTAAATTCATCAGACTTATCCAATCTGTTTTTCAATTCGTAAGTAAATAAAATGTTACACAACTTTGATGTGGCATATCTGCTATCTCTTTTTGGAGTTTCTTGTGGTGGAATAATGAGCTTGTCAACTGGGCCATAGGTTGGTACTGGAACTGGAGTTCCATTCTTTGGGTCTTCTTTTGTTTAGTACTGAATTAAGGAAATATTCGAAACTTACCATGAGTATCACTCGTAACGTTTACAATAGAATTAATTTCGTCATTTTTGGCGAAATGAGGAATCAATAAATTGGTCAATAAGAAATGTCCCAAATGATTAACACCAAATACAATATCATATCCTTGTTTGGTTGTTGAAATATTTGGAGGTGCTTGAGTTGCAGCATTACAAATCAATGCTTTCAATGGTGGTAATTTTTCTTGATTGAAATTTGTTACAAAATTTCTGACAGAATCCAAATCTGCAAGATCCAACTCTATAAATGTCAATCTACTAGCATACTCTTGATCAATTTCAACAATTTGTTGAATAGCTTGCTTTCCTTTTGATTCATCTCTGCATGCCAACACAACATGCCACTCATCAATTTTATCACTCAACAAGTATTTGGTACTTTCAAAGCCAAGTCCACAATTAGCACCAGTAACAATGACTGTTCTCTTTCCTTTACTCATTTCTTGGAGTTTTTTTAATAAATTGTTTCTTGTTATCTCCGTAACCATTCAGAGCGCTTTAAGATGGGCTAGAAAATATGCGCTACTGAAATGACCGCTCACTTTATGGGTTTTTCTATTGGTCTGAATAATTCCTAGCACAAATTATGTACAAATTGATAATTAAGAGTCAATTCAATGATTCCGATATGATATCAAACCATCAAGTATTGAATGTACGTAAGTCCAGCTTACTTAGTGTGTTAATATTGAATTCTTTTAGTAGTTTGTGTAACAGCCATAAATTTGATCTCCAAAACAAACACTTGTTTGTGACGTGTCCATCATTATTTCACTATTTTTCATTATTCCCATAAAATTGATTCAGATCTTCTTCCTCAAGAGATTATAAAAAAAATGTGTACACCAAAGGCAAAGTGTTCATTGTGTCCACAAATTCAATGCAATCATCTTCCTCAATATTGTGTCTATCATGCATGGAACCACTTGTCGTGCCATCAATGTAATCAACCAATTGTTGAAATAATTCACAATTTAATCTTTTATTTCTATAGGAAAAGATCAACTGCAAGATCCGAAGAAGAAAACTCAGATCATGTTGATTCAATTAAAGATGCAGAAATTGAATATTTAAATGAACAATCTTCCGTTTATGAAATTTTAAGTGAAAATTTCATGGGAATGGAAAACGTTTTTTCACAATTCCCAATTCTGTCAAGATATTGGATGGGAGAGGAATTGAGAAGTGCATTGAATGTATTGTTGAGATATTTCTCAGATCATGATGAAGAATTGAGAGCTTTGAAATTGGCAGAATTTAAGAATGTCACTCTGGAATTGTTAGATAATTTCCTGAAGGAAAATCTGTCAGATCTATTTCTATATTTTGCTGTTCCAGATAATGGAAATATTCAATGTATTGAATGTGTTGAAAGAGGTCAATTGCAAGTTGTGGAAGAATTGAGAAGTAAACCACAAGAACAAGCTCTTGCTCCAGAGGATAACATTCAATTTCAATGGATGAATGATGATGAATTGGGAGTGGTATTCTCCTTTTTAGAGTTTCCATTTGATTTTCCTGTAATTTCTTTGACTTGTAAGAGATTGTATCATTTCTTGCATTATTCCTCCAATTTTTCATGGCTCAGTAATGTAGTGTTTCCTCCAAGAGGTCAACTTCAACTTTGCAGTGCTGGATCTAGCTTTAATTTTGAATTTTTTATTCGAAACATGTTCAGGACATATAGAGGTCTCACTAATCTTTCGTCCATTTCCAAAATTTACAACTTTTTTGATTCTTACTATTTCACAAATGGTCTACTGATCAACAAGCTATTCAGTGAAAATTTGATCACAGAGACATGTCTTGACACTCTATTTATCCAGGACTATGGAACTTCAGGTTATCTCACTTATTATTGGTTGAGAAAAATACGTAGCTCCAGGCGAGGTCCAATACGAAGGATTTCCATATTTGTCATGAGTGGAAGTAAGAGTTTATTCCAACTAATGATTATTTACAATTACTTGAAAAACAATAATATGGATCAGGAATTGTTAATTGACCTGATAGGTCCTTATCATATTTCTCTTTCTCTTAAATTATCTAATGATGATTTGAATATTCAGGAAACAGGACTACCAATCAAAATGGCAAATACCTTACTCGAAAGTTTACCAGGAGATTCAGGTTCCATTTTACCAATGGTAACTCATTTGGATTATTTCTTCATGAAAGATTATTCTTGGTTGGAGAAACATCAAGTTTCGAATGGTTTGGTCATTCGGCAGGTATGGGTTGATAGTTACATTCCAAATTATACTCAATTATTGAGGAATATGAAAGAGAGGGGAATAGTTATTCACAAAATAATTCTCCATCATGATTATTTGCATAAAGTAACCGAAACTGAACAAGAAGAGTTGCTATCAATTACAAGCAATATTGAGATTTGTAAACTTGCAAGCTTTCTGCCAGATCCACCTGTAGATAGATGGCCATTATCGAGTGTTATTCAGTAATTCGTGGGATATCCAACGGAGCTACAAATCTGAACACCAAAGAACACGATTACAAAAATTTGATATGTAATTTCCTTTTATGAGTGTTTTTAAGCTCCTTTAGAAACACCTCATGACCATTTGCTACTAATATTTAAACTACTCAACCAAACGAATAACATGTTAAATATTATTGAAAAAATATGAAGAAACAATTGTTGCTAATCTGTTTAATTGGTTTAATTCTTGCTGTTACCTATCAACATGCAGTTGAAGCCAGAAGAAAAATCAACAAACCACTTGACAAGTTGATCAAGTCTATCATTAGAGTTATTGAAGAGGAAGAAAGCATGTCTGATTCTTACATTCTTCCATCCATTGCTGTTGCTGATACTGCCAAAGCACTTGTTGGTCGTTGTGTCAATATCATTAAGGGATCTACTGAAAATGGAAAGCCATGTTTCAGAACACCTTTCGAATTTGCAGCTGAAGCTTACAAACTTGTTGGAAAGTCAAATCTTCCACTTGATGAAGATGGTTACTATGAAAGTTCAAGTGTTAAAAAGGTACCAAGATATGGTGATTTCAATTATGGTGATGTTCTTGTTACTAATGGTGGAAATACTGTTGGTATTTATGTTGGAGATGGAAAGATTGTTTATGCAATTAAGGTTAATTTTGTTACCAAGGTTGAAATGACAACAATTTCTGGATTCACTTCAAAGAGAGGTTTACCTACTGCTTTTGAAGTTGTTTAAATTAATATTTAAACATATTTGGAAATTACTCTTTTCAAAATAAAGTTAAATTTCCAAAATTAGCATCGAATTTATTACTTATTTTGATATTTTGTGGTCATTGCATATTCAATAGCCTTTACAAGTGAATTACCAGTTGTGCATGTTCCAGCAGCTGCAGTAATTTCAAATCCACCAGTTAACACCGATTGAGCAGCTGCAGCAGCCACACCAGTCAATCCTGCCAAAACATTCGATATTATGGCACTATCCATTGAACTTTGATAAGTAGCACACAAACTATCCTCTTCTGCATCATAAATGATACATGTATAGTTCCAGGATTTTGCATTTTCAAATCCTAATTTTGCTTCCTCAAAAATGTCGGTGTCTGTTTCAATGTAGGGCGTATTGCCAACTGATCGATAGGTTACTACTTTATATTTTCCCATTGTCAGTAGTACTAGTTGAATTGTTTTTTTTTTAATAATTCAATTTCAAGATTTTCAGTTTTGGGATTTTACCTTATTTGGAATATGATTAAAACAGAATTGAACGCATGTAGAAAGATAGTTTTTGTTTCATTGATTCAAATTCCATATTCCATTTAACAAATTATTTTACAAATTAAGAATTTTAAGAGAGGATAGAGCTGACAAATAATTAACTCCTAATTTTGTAATTCTATTATTATCCAAATATAGAGCTGTTAAATTGGAAAGTTTGTGAAAATCTTTCAAACTTTCATCAGATATTAAATTATTAGAAAGTTTTAAAATCCTCAAACTTGTTACTGAACTTAAATATTCAACTTTTTGAATGGAACAGAAAGATAAATCCAATTCTGTCAAATTAATCAAATTTACAAAATTAGAAAGTCCATTTCCAGTAATATCTCGCCTATCATTGCTACAACCGTTGAGTTTTAGAACTGTCAAGTTTCTAAAATTGGAGAAAAATTCCAGCAATTCATCGTTCCAATCCCAAAGACACCTACATTCGAACTTTTTCAAATTTACAATGGAAGTGAGAAATTTCAACTCTTCATCAGTATTACTAAAATAACCCATTTTCAAATCAGTTAAATTTTCAAATTTACAACCACCATGCAATGTCAATTCGAAAAGTTCAACATCAAGTTGTTGTAAAGTTTTACAAAATTTGCTTTCAAGAATTGAATTCCATGACGATTCAGACATTGAACTGAGAATGCTCAATTTCTCTAATGGCCAATCTACTTCATTAAATTTCAAATTCATTGCTTCTCCATTCGAAATTGTCAATGATTTGATTTTTGAATGATGACATTTCAAAAATTCGCCTCCAAATTGAAAATTGTGTAATTCCAAGCTTTGTAAACTTTCAATTTTCATGAATTTTTCCAAAAGATTATAGCTACCATCGTTGTAAATGATTAATTCTTGCAGATTAGTCAATTTTGAAACAATTAATTGTTCTAAATTAGCCAACCTCTTTCTCCTTTCCATTTCCTCCACTAAAAAGTTTAAACTAAACGATTCGATTGTTGCCGAAAATTTAGTAACCAAGTGTAACTTGTTAGAATCCATCAATTTTCGTTTTGCATCATTTTCCGATCCATCATAATTGATCATGAAATAATGAGGTCGAATGCTTTGATAATTTTCATTCCAATCTCTGCAAACTAATCTAACAGATGATAAAATCCACAAATAATCACAATAGGATAGAATTTCAAAAAAGATTACATTTATAGGAAGCTCTGATAAGTTTCCCTGTTTTAACATAGTTGATGCAAACGAATTTTTTTTGGAATTTAAATAATTATTATTTTCATTTATAAATTATTTCAAATTTATTTAATTACCACCTCTTAATCTCAAAACAAGATGAAGAGTTGATTCCTTTTGAATATTATAATCAGATAATGTTCTTCCATCTTCTAATTGTTTACCAGCAAAAATCAATCTTTGTTGATCTGGTGGAATACCTTCCTTATCTTGAATCTTTGATTTAACATTTTCAATTGTATCATTGGACTCGACTTCCAATGTAATTGTCTTTCCTGTTAAAGTTTTGACGAAAATTTGCATACCACCTCTTAATCTCAAAACTAAATGCAAAGTTGATTCTTTTTGAATGTTATAATCAGATAATGTTCTTCCATCTTCCAATTGTTTACCAGCAAAGATAAGTCTTTGTTGATCTGGTGGAATACCTTCCTTGTCTTGAATTTTAGACTTGACATTTTCAATAGTGTCATTTGATTCAACTTCCAAAGTGATAGTCTTACCAGTCAAAGTTTTGACAAAGATTTGCATACCACCTCTCAATCTGAGGACCAAGTGAAGGGTTGATTCCTTTTGAATATTATAATCAGATAATGTTCTTCCATCTTCTAATTGTTTACCAGCAAAAATTAAACGTTGTTGATCTGGTGGGATTCCTTCCTTATCTTGAATCTTAGACTTGACATTTTCAATAGTATCATTGGATTCGACTTCCAAAGTGATAGTCTTTCCAGTTAATGTTTTAACGAAAATTTGCATTGTGTTATAATTATTATTAGTTGTTTTGATTTGTTTTTTTTGTATTGATGAAGAAAATTAATGTTTTTAAAGGTTTTAAAGGGATGATGATATTTTATTTTTAGATTCAAGTTCGGAATTAAATTTTTGTTCCAAGAAACAAATCATCAAGTTCACCTTCTTTATTCCGTCTTTCCATTCATTACAAACTCTTGTAACCTAGATATCTAATTTCTTTCCAACTTGAATTCAATCTGATTTTGAAGGTAAAAAATCTAAGGAATATTGGAAGTATTACATGTGATTTTCTTATTATTATGTTATTAAACATCAAAACCTTTCTTTTGCAGTATGCAAAAAATGAAGGAACACTAGGTGAAAAACCAATGATTCGGAGTTTGTTGATTTTCAACATGGTTTCACATCATCAAATAATGAAACCAACACATCATCATCTGGACATCATCTAAGTAATAGTATTTGTGGAATTTTTAATTATTGGATTATTATCATTAAATTGGAAATGTTTTTTCAAGTTGAAAGTTTTATGAAATGGATTACCATCATAAAGCATACCAACCATCCATATGGTGCCATTCATCATCAAAATATAATAGTAATGGTTGTGGAAATACATCTTGTAATAGTTAATAGATTCAATTTTTATAAATAAATATAATTTTTATTATATATAATATATATATTATATATAAAATCATCATCACTGGTCGATCTAATGGGAAAGATGGAAAACCAGCAATCTATCATTGTTCGGAATGATGAATAATAGGTTATGCAAATTTCTCCAGTGACTTTGTACCAAGAAATCATAGTATTAGGTTCATGTCAAATTTCACAATATGTGCATGTGCCGTAGCTCAACATGTACTTCACCAACTTGGAAAATTTCTTCGAATAGTATTGTTCAAAATGACCTCCAACAACATTGTCATTATCGAATTTTTGATTTGATTGGTGGTTATGGAGATGAGAAAATTTCAAAATTTCCTTCATCAATTATTGGCTTGATTTCTCAAATTAAATCAACCAATTATTTACAACAACACTATCATAGTATTAACAATAAATATTGTTAATAGTTTTTCTTCAATTTTTTTGAAATTTGCCTTAATTAAGATTTCTAAAATTTTATTAAGAATTGTTTCATTCAATTTTTATCCCACAAGCAATTATACAATGAACTGTAGATATATTGAATATAATAATTCATTCATTGAAATTTGCAATTCTAATCATGCAGAAACAGTTCTTAATTAACAAGTAGATCTACTGTTTCCCATGCATGATCTTGTTATTGAGTATGTACAGGAAAGTTCTAAACGAAACATTGGATGAAACTAAGGAATCAACAAAGTTTTTAAATTTTCCGTAATCTTTCTCTTCACGTTATCTAAAAAGAAGAAGGAGTTAGTCCAACTTCTTCGCTGGCATGATATGCCGCTATTCATTGATTGGTTTCTTGTTAAATTCATTGTAAACTAAACTAATGTTAGACAATGTCCCAAACACAAAACAATCAAGAAATCAAATGACAGTAAACTTCTTGTGGGCACTCAACTTACCTTCTTGGTACTGTTTTAATATGCCACCAAATAAATCCACATACATAAACTCACCATTTAATCGCTTTCGAATAATTATTTGTTGCCAATGTTGGTTTATTGCATGTTGCATCTCTCGAAAATTTACTGAAACAAACGATTAATTGATTTATGGCAGTGTCCACTACTACCAAAAGACAAAACGCAGTTTTTGCTGATTGTTGACTGCTTGCTTTCTAATAATGCCGTATGAGCAAAACGATACCAAATGTGAAACTACTCCTTTCGAATAATTGCCTTCTCAAAGGTAACGTTTGTCATCAATCCTCATTTAAACCTCAATGGTAAGGTCCACCAAGCTTTTAAATGACTTATTTCTGACAAGTAGTGCGATACCTCATGAAGCAACGTTTCGCTTTTTGTTACCCAAACATGAATTTAACAAAGGTTGTTGAGGGAGCGAAATGTTGTTTCGACCAGTTTCTTGTAAGTTTCGTATATTTGTTTTTGCTTCAAATGTACCTCTCAGCAAGCGAAAACGCAAATTGTTGAAGTAAAAAACAAAACAATTCACAATCCACACTCTCTTCAAAGGAGACGAAACTTTTGAAAATGAACAGCTCTCAAGTTTTCACATCCCAAGTTGACTCGTCAATTATTCCTATTGATGTTGCAAATGTTGTTGTTGGAAATGATGAAGACGATTTTTATAAAGCATTCGGTTCGTTTAGTTATGATGCTGAGTTGAATGTTGCCACAAATTGTGATGATAATCTTCAGTTGACCAACAATTTGTTTCCACAAACATGCCACCCACTTTCTAATACCCTTTCGAATAATAATACTAACTGTAAAATCACAAAGCATCCACATAATAACCATGCAGATGATATCATTGAACAAGAATCATTTAACTTTCTAACTGCCCTGACCGAAACTCATGATCACAACCAAACTAATCTTTCAGAATTTGTGAACAACAATCAACAACCCCATGACCCATCACTGTCCACACCACCTACCACATGCAACGAATCATCAAATCATTCACCAATCAGCAACAAATCAACCGTTCACAATAATAATGGGTCAACCAACACCACCACCTCAACAGGTCCAGTTTCCATCTCTGCAATTACTGGTCGTCCACTTTATCCAAGACAACGACATACAGGAAGTACTCGTTGTGCCAATTGTAATATTGATCAAACTCCAATGTGGAGAAAGGGATTGCATGGTGAAATTTTGTGTAACAAGTGTGGACTCTATCTCACCAGACATGGAAAGGAAAGACCATTGAATTTACAACAACAACAGCAACAACAATTGGATTCTGAGGAGGTGATGGTAGCAAGTACTGTTGCAGTGTCATCAGCAGAGGAGAAGGTAAATTCTGGTCAATCAAGGAAAAGAAGAAATAAGGTAGCTAGTGAAAAGAAGGAAAAGAAGGAAAAGAAGGAAAGAAAGTCAAATAGTGAAAAGACGAAACGTTGTAATTTAAAGAATTGTGAAAATAAGGCAAAAAAGAAGAAAGGAAATGGTTCAGATTTCGAATTCAGTTCTCAAAGTCCAATTTTAAATGCTGCCATTCTTGATTGTAATCAGGAATTTAAGATTTCAAGTCCAATCCAAACAGTTTCTAATCAATTAGTGGCCTCTCCAACTAATTCTTGCTGGAATGGTGCAACTAATGTTCACACAATCATCTCACCAACCAGCACTCCTTCCCAAACACCAACCATGATTTATAAGAATGACCAACCAATCATGAATGTAATTCCAAATGATTGGATTCTTAATCAACTAAGCACATGCACTCAATCAGTCATGCAAAAACAAGTATGGCCAAGCTATACAGTTCAACAATCAAATCCCAACACTGTTATCTATTCAATAGAACCGAATCAAAGTTATCAACCATGGAATAATTACTTTACACTTGATAATTCTCCAGTATTTCAATCTGAAGATCAACAACTCTTTAATAACTTTTTCACTGACAACCATTTTTTGAATCAATCTCAACAGACAATTCACAACCCTCAATATCACCACACTGATTTGTTTGCATTAAAATTGGATCAGCATGAGCTTATTAGTGAATTAATGTCAGACTTTCAATTTATCCAATAAATTTTTGACTTGATTTAGTTCTTAATTGGATCACATGGTGGTGCTTGTTCGAAGGATTACTTTGTAACTTTCTTCAAATAAATTTGCTAATATGGAATTTATGCGAAGGAAGAAAATGTATTCTCATCAAAGAACAATTCACAATCACTAACAACATGAATGCGTCGATGGTTTAGTGGTAGAATACGGCGTTGCCATCGCCGTGACCCGGGTTCAATTCCCGGTCGACGCATGAATTATTTTTTATTTTGATGATTTTTTGATTTCATGTCATAAATTTTGTTCGTCCAAATCTCGACATGTTATTCTACTATATTCTCTTGTTTAACGAAATTTTGTTTAGTATTCATCGAGATATTAAGCTCTGGATCCATACCATATTTCTATCTAAAAATGTCAAAATAAAAATAATTTGATATGTTACAAAAAATGTGACAATCTCCATCTTTTTATAACATTACTTGATATTAACTGTAAGAATAAAGATGAATCTCATCCACCTCTCCAACTCAAAGCCAAGTAAATGGTACTATCCTGTTTCATTTCATAATCTTGAATTGTTTTTCCATCTTCAAGTTTTTTGCCATTTAAAATCAATCGTTGACTTGGTGGAGGTATTCCTTGTTTTTCATTCACCAGTTCTTTAATTTTTTCGATAGAGTCTGTGCATTCAACGTCGATAGGGAAGGAATGACCTGATAGGGTCTTGATAAATAGTTGCATTTTTTATTGTGTTTTTAGGATAATAATAATCATGAACTTTGTTTAAATAGTTCAGCTCTGAACAAGGAAATTACAAAACCTACAACTGAACACGAAACATGAATCGCCCACCGTGGCACGACCATAAGGTTAAGAGCCTTGCGCTCTGCCGACTGAGCTAGACGGGCTACATTCATTAAAAAAACAATTCATTGATATTCATCTCCCGAATAGCAAGGTTTTGACACATTTTCAAATAGGTTTTTTTCAAATAAGCAATGAGAGGAAAGGATTGCATTCAAAGAAGATATTATTGTTTTTTCCAAACTTTATTCAAATTTCTTTGCACTTTGTGCCACACAGAAATTTGAAATGGAATAAATGCATTGTATTGTTCCATAACTCTTTTCAACCTCATACTCTCCAAATCAATATTCTTTGCAAAAAATCTATAACATGTAGCACAATGCTTGGCAGCCTCAATCATTATTTCCAAATCTACCTTGTATTGTTTTTTCAAATGTTCATAGACATCTCCATTATGTTGCAAAAGTTCCAAAATGAATTTCTTATCCAATCTAAATTTTTCTGGAATAAAAGGGAAGGCAATAGCATTCAATTTAATAGCTTCCGTAATGAATTCTCTGTCCATTTTCAATTCATCATTTGCACATCTCATAAAGCGTCCATCCTCCCTTATCTTATTCAACATATCTCCTCTTTGGTCAATAAATATATAACCGTGGTTAAGGGCATGCTCAATCATTTTCTGGTTCTCTCGTATTTCATTTGATGCCCAATTCAGAGCAAATACGTCTTGATTAACAGCTTCGTAGACTACTTCCCAATCTGACTTTAATTCAGTAGAGGCAAAACTGACTGCTCTACCACAATTTCTCACGGCTTCCAAGACTACTTGCCTATCGTTTAGCAATCTTGGAGAGGCAAATTGTAGAGTGTGCCCATTCTTTGAAACTGCAGAAATTACCACCTCCTTGTCATCCTTCAATTCAGCACAAACACTCATCAACACAAAAGGGTTGAACTCAATGGCTTCCATCACTATCGACTTATTTCTCTGTAAGGTAGAATCTACATACTGAAATGCAAAAAAATCTTGTTTAAGTGCTGCCAATACAACTTCACGGTCTGCTCTCAAGTTTGAAGGAACATATTGCAAACATATGCCTTGTTTCTGTACGGCCATCAATGCTAAATCCTTTTGTCTTTTCATAGACTCTGATGCCCAATAATAAGCAGTAGCATCATGTTGCATAGCTTCCAGTACAACTGCTCGTTCTGAACGCAACTCGAGAGATACATACTCAAGTGCCCTACCATTTTGCTGAACTGCCTTAATTACAATTGATCTATTTCCCTTCAGATTTTCTGATGCGTATGCGAGTGCATAACCATAATTCGTTACAGCTTCATACACTACTTCATAATCATTCTTTAATTCATCAGAGGCAAATTGTAGCACACCACCTGCTCTTTTGACGGCTTGCAATACCAGTTGCTTATTATTAGAGAATGCATGTAAATTTACATGTTGAAGCATGTAAGGTTCTTTTTGAAGAGTTGCCTCTACCACATCCAGGTCCAATTTTAATCTGTGGGAGGTATATTCATAGGCCATTGCATTTGATGAGATAGCTTGCAATACAAACCGTTTGTCATCCTGGAAAAAAGGACCTGCATATGATAAAGCCAATCCATTCTGTGAAATGGCTTGCCATACAATTTCCTCATCAGTTCTAAATTCCACAGCCCCATTAAAGAGAATTTTACCATCCAATTTCACTGCATCCAACATTATTTCTCTATCTATTAGACTAATAGGCACATATTTCAGAATGGTTGCATTCTCCTTTACTGCCTTTCGAATAAAATCAACATTTCCAAGCCAAACCATTGGGAAATATTGACAAATTTGGGGAAATTTCCGATAACCTACAAAAACACTCTCCTCATCTCCTAGGAATTCAAGAGGAAGTGCCTTTACAGTTTCAGGATCTCGTTCAAAGAAGGCCTCTTTGGCAGTTAACCATTTTCTTCTACCCTGCGATTGATAATCGAATTTAATCTTTAGCTTTTGACGATAAATGTGATGCGAAGGATCATCTAGTATGACAATCACTTGTGGAGAGATCAGGGTTGTATACTCCTTCTCGGAAGATTTTAATGATGAATTATTGCAAATCATCTAGATCACAGTAGGTCGGCTTGCTAAAGTGAAGGAAATTTTTTTGTTGGTATCACAATCACAAGTTTTGTTCCTCATCTTAATAATTAAAAACAACAGTCACTCTGATTCATCCGGAATGGCTAAAATCACCAGCATTAAAATCATTGTTATCGTCATGGATATTCAGTGGCGGTCCTAATAGCATGATGTAATAATTAAACCACTTGAATCATCGGATCATATTCATCCAATTTTATTGTTCATATCAATTTGAATCATACTGTTCTAATCATAACATACATTCTATATCATGAGATTTATAAATCATCTAATTTGTTTGTTGTTCTCTTTCTCTTTAACACCAAAGCAATTACAACAATAATTATCATCAGGACACTAAGCAGAACACAACATCCACCAATACTTCCCACAATAGCTCCAATTAAGACTGCAGAATTATCTGTCACAACTCCAGAACCTTTAGAAGGTGATTCCTTCTTATAATTTTGATCAATGACAACAATGGAACGTTCAAGACTGTATGTGTTACAAGTTACTGAAACTGCCTTGTCAGTTGAAGTTTTAGTCTCAATTCCATCTGATTTCCATTCCTTTGCAGTTTCGTCGAAATATATGCAGGAAACATTCAAATTTTCATTGTTGGAAATAGTCAAATTTTCGAAGAGTATGGCAACTGGATCTGCAAGGTTTTGAACTGGTATTTTCTGTCCAGAGTTTGCTTTAGCAATCACAGAAGAAACAATTGGCGAAACAAATCCCAAAGTTTCTGATGATATGGTTGTGGTTGATAATGAGCTCAACACAACAACTTCCTCATTCTTCAATGAAGGATCAATTCCTTCCAGATATACAGACATTGTTGGAGGTAGGTTAATTTTGACAGATGGTAGCTCAATATTTCTGGAGTTCAATAGAGTGATATCCGAAACTGGTGTAATCAACGTTTCTGGAGCATTGAAAATTGGAGAAGTGCAAATATGTGCAATGGTCAATACTGTGCAAATATTTGGGGTAGAACAATCAGATCCCATGTAGCCAACCTTACAGGCACAATTATTAAAAGATTGACAAATTCCATTTCCAGAACAAACTTTCGAATCAGTTTCGGCAAAACCAAAGCATGTTGTCTGGTTACTGCAAATCATTCCTTGAGAGGATTGAGTAAGGAAGTATCCTGAATCTTTACAGTATGGTGTTAGCATTCTAATTCTATTATTTCCTCTATCGACAAATAGAATTCTGTCGCCCTTCAAAACTGTCAAACTTAATGGATCATTGAGTAAAGATATCTTTGCATTGGAAGAATCACCGTTCAATCCTAATTGTAAGAATGATCCTGCAATCAATGAAATCTGTCCAGTCAAATCAACCTTTCGAATAACATGTCCTTGTCTTTCAGCAATAATCATTTCACCATTCGAAAGGAAAGCAACAGAAGCTGGTGCTTTCAAATAAGCAGAAGTAGCAGGTACATTATCGATTAGTGAGGTTAAAGTTGTTGAACCATTACCAGCAATTGTTGTAACCATTCCCATTTCAGATAAACTTGTTTTTCTTATTCTAAAGTTAATGGTATCGGCAAAAACGAGTTCATTGTTATGAAATTGCATATCTAGAACAGTTCTAATATTGGTTTGATTTGCTAGGTTATCTCCGTTATATCCATTCACATAACCACCAACAACTGAATCAATAAGTCCAGTCGAAAGTGAAATTTTACGAATCTTGTACAGAGTATCAGAAAAGTACAAGTAATCTCCAAGTATTTTCATGGAATAGACAGTTCTGAGTTTGGCATTGATTGCAGGTCCCTTATCACCAATTCCACCTGCAATCGTCTGCACATTTCCAAAAGAAGAAATCTTTCTCATCAATAAATTCTTACTATCAGTAAAATAGAGCTCATTACTGAATGGAGATATAGAAACACCCAATGGTTGATTCAAATTTGTTGCTAGGGCGCTTTGGTCACCATTTGAAACTGTTAAGCCTGTTCCAGCAATGTTATAAATGATGGAACTTTCAAAATCCATCTTTTTTATGACATTTTGTCCTTTGCAATAAATAAATCTCCTTTTGGTGAGAATGTAATGAATCCTAAAGAACCGAGAGAAGTCGAGTTGGCCAAACCAGTTGTACTCCAAATGGAAGTTCCATTCACACCAGCTACATTGTAAATAATTTGATTGTTGACATTAATTTTTCTGATAAGATAATTCACACTATCTGAGATGAAGAGCTCACCTGTAATTGGATGAATGGAAAGTCCGTAAGGTGAAATATTTGAAATGGAAGCTGGCATTGCATCGCCATTATATTCAGAGAGACCACTTCCTGCAATTGTTGAAATTATTCCAGTACTATTCGAAATCTTTCTAATAACCTTATTTCCAAAATCAGCAATGAAAACATCACCTGTACTAGCGTTATAAGCAACATCTGTTGGATGATTCAATTGGGCACTTGTTGCCAATTGACCATCTCCAGAATATCCAGCTAATCCTCCAGCAATAGTTAAAACTTGTTTGCTACTTGCCAAATATTTTCTTATTCTATTGTTATTGTAGTCAGCAATAAGCAAATCACCATTTGGAAGAACAGATAATCCTAAATTTGAATTGAATTGTGCAATTGATGCATTTCCATCTTTAAAACCAGCTATTCCATTTCCAGCAATTGTTGAAATAATTCCAGTTTCGTGGTCAATCTTACGAATTGCATGATTAATTGAATCACAAATGTACAAATCACCATTTATAGCAAACGCCAAACCAGCTGGTTCATTCAATTGGGAGGCAATCGAATTGAAATTGTCACCTGCCAAGGTTGAAACTGAACCTGCCACTGTCGAAACTCTTTTATCCTTCTTTGAAACTTTCAATATTTTAAAGGTTGTTCCAATAAACACATCTCCTGATATTTCAGATTGCGTAACAGAATAAGGATAATTCAACGCAGTTTCATTTCCCAATTTACCATCAATATCATCTTGAACAAGACCTACAACACCAGCCACTGTTTCAATGAGTGAACTACTTTCAATATTACTCAATGAATTTACTCTCAACACTCTATAATTATTGGTATCGGCAATTAGTAATTCATCTGTTTGATTATTATAGAAGGAGGTATAGGGTCTTTTAAGAGCTATTGTGGATTGGTAGCCAGAGGTGCCACCTGTATAGATTTCAGAGCCATCTCCTGCTATGGTGTTGATAATGTTGGTTGTCAAGTTAATGTGTCGAATTCTGTTATTTGAAGCATCAGCAATATATAATTTTTTTCCATAAATGGCTAAACTTGTAATTCCATGAAAAGTTGCATTTAATGCATTTCCTCCATCTCCACTAAATCCTGGAGTAATTCCTGCATTATTGGCAATAACAGTTCGTACACCATTTGAAAATTTAACAATTTGATCGTAAGTTGCTTCTGCCACATACAAATCTCCATTCGAATCAAATACGATTCCTTTAGGTCCAAAAGACGAAACATAGGTATAAACACTGCCATTATTTGCAATGTACTTGATTGCATTATTGTCAAAATCAGAGAAATACATTTCACCACTCACAGGATTGAAGACAATCGCCCAAACTTCACCAACATTCGAATATAAAGCCAAAGATCCCTCAGCACTGTTTCCCTTCACACCACTACCAACAATATTGTAAATGATTCCATTGACAACCTTTCTAATTCTATAATTGTAGGTATCACAAATAAAAACATCACCATTCGAAACTGGAACGACACATCTTGGTTGATTCAATGAAACAGATAATGGAGAAACACCAGAAGATGAAGAGTCGAATCCACCACCTGCGAATGTAACCATGTTGTAATTGTTGATGGTAGAATTAAAATAAACCTTTCGAATTCGAGCATATTCAGCAATATACAGTTCTCCATTCGAATTCAGAGCAACACTACTCGGTGTCAACAATGTATCATTAGCGAGAGTGAAATAACTGCTTTCTCCTGCTGCCAAAGTTGGTGATCCAGCAGCGAGATGTGAAAAACCATTCGAATCAACATATCTTACCTGATGATTGTACATGTCAGAGAAATAGACATTCCCATTCAATGGTGAAACAGCAACGCCAAGTGGGAAAGTCATGCCAACTTGAGTGGCCTTGACTCCCTCTCCGTACATTTCTCCCAACAGTGTGGTTAGTTTGAAATCGACAGGTTTAGTTTGAGAAAAACATCTGACTGTCCATGCAAAACAAGAAATCAACACAACAACCACAAACAGATTTACAGGTTGTAAGGTTTTCATTTTTTTGGAATGATATGAGAATCTGAATAGATTCGTTATTGTCGTAATAAAAGATTTTTTTGGAATGATAGAGGTGATGATTGTTTCACTCGCCATTACCGGGAAAAAATATATTTAATCCCAAGGTTACACATTGTTTTACTTACAACCCTAAAATGAGAAATTATTGTCGTTTTCAATTCTTACTACCCTATCGTCAGTATGGTGAATTGAGCCAAATTGCTCAAGTATGGTAAATTGAGCCAAATTGCTCTTGGATTCGGCAGGTATTCTCCATTGTAAATTGATTCTGTTGGTAGAATCTCCACTTACAATAATTGCAATAATTGCGCTCATAATTATCAATCTCTTTAATCCATTCCAACATTTATTGTTGTTCTTGTTTAATTTTCTTTGTTGGAGGTTCATTGCTAGCTGATGCTTCTGCTGGTCTACTGTTTGGTTTCTGATCTGATAGGATGCCATATTGTAAAAGGGTTTTGAGTATTTGTTCAATTGCTGTCGAGAGTGATTTCTTAGATTCTGGACTTTTAAGAACTTTGGTCAATCTTAATGTTTGTGGAGATCCTCTGTTCAATATAATAAAATAGGTCATAATTACAATTAGTTGGTAAACTTACTTTTTGATGGTTTCCTTTTCAATGTCAATTGCATTTCGCAAGATTTGTTCGACGTGCTTCCTTGACTGTTGCTTTTCCTTAAAATTAAAAACAGTTTCAGAAGATTCTATAAATTGCTTCACTTTCAGACAACTATTGCATGTACAAGTAACAGGAATATGTGTAAATTTCCACTTGTTGGTATCACCCAAATTGAATTCTGTAAGGGATTCATTTGTTGAATTAGCAGCATTGTGTAATAGCTTGTAGCTATGATCCAAAATGATTCTAAATCCTGATCCAGTCCAGAAACATTCATTTCCATTATTTTTGGCTAGTCCTTCAACCAATTCATACATATTATTTGTCGAATAATTTTTGTTTGCAACAATAGCCTTTGAGATATTCATCTCATCTTCAGTTTTTCCAAGCTTTCTACATAATGTCAATAACTTTACACTGTTAAGTATAGAAATATCCTTCTTTTGCATTTCTAATATTGCTTCAAACAATTTACTAGCCAAAAATTGTTCTTCCTTTCCATCCTTTACCAATATATTTTCCAAAACAGAAATCAATGAAGGCATATTCTGGGGTCTTAATGTTGATAACGATTGGGAGAGAAGTGGAGAGATTTGTTCCAATCCAAAATGCTTCATAACTGGTATACATTGTTCAACATTAGCAATGGTAATAGAATATGAGCCAAAAGCAGTCTTGAAAACCTTAGGGCATAATTCAATTCTATTCAATCGGATGATAAGGTCGGCAGAGAAAGATGTATTATCATTCTTAAGGGATGCATTTACGAATTGGGTAATTTTTTCAGAGGTGGAGGGATACTTGTCCTTGATTCCTAAAAGCAAAACAATTGCATCCGATTTGATTCCATAATAAGTGGAAGCAGCTATCATTGGAATATTTGATATAAATTTTTCAATCCATGTTGGTTCCTCTAATTCTAAAACCAAAGATGCTATTACTTCAATTTCAGATGAAGTACTATATGAATGCTTGAAACATTTTTCAATATACTTATCAAATAAAACCTTAAAATTCTCAACACCATGATGTTTGATTAATGTGGTAGCTATTTTAGCCTCTTGTATATGTCCCAACCCTCCACCAAGCCATAATCTTTCTATAAACTTTAAGCTCAATGGCAAATAGGACAGAGCTATACAAGCTTCAAGAATATCTTTAGACTCAATATTATATGTGGAATTACATTCAGAATCTTCAGAACAAGTAAGTTTTGATGATGTTAGGGCCATTAGCAAACGTCTCGTATTTTCATGAGGGTTTTGTTTGAATTTTTCTAAAAGTTCTGTAACTTTGTCTTTGTGTTCCAAAGATTTCAATTCGTTTGGAATCATAATAATACAAGCACTTTTGTACCATCGTTCAATCGTAGCTCCCTCATTACCAGTTGTTTCAATCTATTTAGTTTTGGTAAAGTTGTTACAAATTATTGAAACTTACATCTCTATTTTCTTCTGGCATGCTTCTTCTTACATCATCTGGAAAGATTTCATCCTCCATCAAATGAATTTTCTGATTAATTGGTTGTCCAACAACATGACCTTGATAATACAATTTGGTTTCTTCAATATCCCTTACAGTAGATCCACAGGATCTTTCATGCTTTTCCAAAATTGCCAAAGATGTTTCCACGTTTGGTATTTGTTTAAGTAATTGATATATGGCTTCATCTTTGCCTTTTAGCAATTCAGGAGTTAAACCAGCAGTGGAATATTTGTGGTCCATAACATAGCAAAGCTTGGAATACATTGGTGCTTCTAACCATGATTTTACAATGGTCTCAATTTGTTTCAATTGAGTATCACTATCAAAAGCTTGAATTTTGTCGGCACCAGAGTATACCAAATTATAAATCAAAGCTAATCTATATCCAGATTTAACAGTCTCAACCTTATGTGAAACATCACAATAAAAGCTCACATAATATGGATTAAAAGTTGCATCTTCCGAAGTCTTGTAAATATTTTCTTTTTCTTTATGTCTTACAACTATTTCACCTCCTGTGAAAGAGCTTGGCAATTGAACAACTAGAGTGGCAATCATACCATTTTCCTTCTCAGTATCTCTATGAAAATCAAAGAATCCTCCTTCTTCATATAATAACATTTTGTAAAGAGAAAATCCAATTTTCTTTTCTTGTGCAATTCCTAAATCCTTTTTCACATTATTATTAACCAAATCCTCAATTAAACTATTCCACTTTGGATTTGTTATTTTAAATCTCTGTGGATCCAATTGCCATGATTTTCTAACAGACTCATCATAAATAGTTTTATCCAATCTTCCAAATGGGCTCATTGAGCAATTTTTAATCAAGTCCTTAGCTTGTTCCTCATAAATTATCGGAAGTGGCAAAGGCTTATAAACTCCTGATTCTTGTAAAATTTCAATAGCAGGTATTGAATATTCAGCACTTAATTTTCCACCAGTTGAAAAATCACCACTTCTGTCTGTGCTATTCATCACTTGTATGAGTTGTTTTTTAATATTTACTTCGGGAAGTGATTCCGCAATCGTTTCACGGATGATGATAGGAAGAGAAGCTACTGGACCTTGTCTAGTGTACTCTTCTTCCGAATCATAGGAACATGCGTAATCATCAGAATCATCAGAATCAAAGAAAGTTCTTTGAGCACTTTGTCGGTTGCCCATTTTTTTTTGATTTTTTTTTAAATAATAAATAATGCGTTAATCTGCTTCAAACTGTTAATGTGATCATATTTCTTTTAACTTGATTGTAATCATTGGAACTGGATTGCCTAGACGGTGGGCAGTGCCATGTATTCGTTGTTCCAACCAAATTTTTTTAGAGTCGAGGCCAATTTATAAATATTTTAATATTATTTATTCTTCTGATGATATTCTGATCCGCTGGTAGTATCGTCTTGGCAAATTCTTGGAAAGCTTTTGGAGTTTATGGTTTGATGGTTGGTATTTCATCATCAACAGGATTTCCTCTTTTTGTTGCCAATTTCTTGGTTTCTTTGTTGGGTTGGAGATTTAGATGTAAGAAGAAGATTCCACCAGTCAAAGAAACTTCCTGATGATGGATGGGTTGTTGTATTAATTTTCTAGCCAACTGCCATGTTGTTCAGTTGCTTCCAAATACCAGCTTGTGATTGGACATTGTAGCCAGTAGACAAAATCTCTTAATTTTTTTAAATTTTAATTTAACGGTTTTTAATCAGCCAAATGTCAAAGCAACGGATCTTCTGTGGCTCGACTTGTAAATTTTTTTGTCTGACCCGGCTCGACTTGTAAAAATTTTTGTCTGACCCGGCTTGACTTGGAAATTTTTTAGCCTGACCCGGCTCGACTTGGAAATTTCGCAAGTTCTGCATAAAATGCCTCTGGCTCGACTTTGAAATTTTTACTCCCTGACCCGGCATTTTACATCACTGACCACCGTCTAGGATTGCCCATAAATTCAGTGTAATGGAATGGCCGTTGCTTTCGAATATCTTTATTTTTAAATCCAACAGTGTTTTTAAAGGAATATAAAAATGATTAAGGGTTTCTTACGTGGATTATTTTAAAATATTGCCTCATACTTATTTTTGACTTTTTCGTGCAATGAGTAAATGAATGAATTAAGTGAGAGATCTCCATCGTCATTTTGAATATCAATTTGCATACTTGTAATATAGAGAATTACATTTCTTTCTAAATAATCATCCATAAATAATAAAAAGCCCAATAAATAGACTTTTTGGACCTGTTTGTCGTTAATCACAGGAGAAAGGAAAAAGTCAACTTCACCACCTAATTTTTTAAGGTATTTGGCGAATAGATTATCTGAAATATCTATATCAATAAAATAGAATATTCCAACCATAATCAAATACATGATGTGTGTATCTGTTTCTAACCCATTGATGGCGTCGCATACCTTCTTAGGAATTGGTAAACCAAGTCTCAAGCATTCAGCTAATAAACAACTCAAATTCCATCTATTTTGTGATGGATGGTCACAACATGTCTCAAGTAAAAGATATATATTTGATGTAGAATCCACGAGTGGCGGAAATTCATGATATATTCTATTAGCAATAATTATTTCAGCTAACATGTCAGCAGGTAAATACACCCGAGGTTTGTAATAATCATATATAAATGGAATCAAATCACTTGATAATTGTTCCAGAATTTCTCTTCTCGACTGAGAAACAGTGTCTTCCAATAATAGCTTAATTGAAGACTGACAAAGGGCTAATTGTGTCACAAGAGGAATAGAATTTTCCTTACGCTGCTTAATAGCATCAAAATATCCAGGTAGAACTATTGCAGATAAATAGGAAAAACCTCTTTCACGAATGAACTCAATAATTTCTTCCAAATATTTAGTATTTTCAAGTTCGTGAATATATTTGGTTGCCTTGTTTAAAATAATGGACAAAGAATAATCTAGATCTATATCAGCTAAATAGTCCTTATAGGTAATAATGAAGATAAATAGCGATAATACATCATTAGTGCTCTCTACTTGGAAATTGTAAGCTGCCATCATCATTGAATCTTTCAAGACGTTACAATCCTCTACAGTCAGCTCGGCAGTAATAGAAGCCATACGGATGGTTAAAGATTTGTTAAATGCATTTTGAATGATAGGTTGGGGAATATCGCTTCTGCAACATTTGAGACACAAAGCTAGAGATTCTATTCCCCCTGGAAGTTCACAGAATGTAACCAATAGCATTGCAGATTTTCTAATTTCCAAAGTCTCTGTTTCATCTCCAATTATGGAGAAGAGATCAGGAATAAACATTTTAGGCTTAAGTTTAAATTTGATATATCTCATAAAAGATAAAATACCAATCATTCTTTTCGATCTCGATTCATTTCTTTCCATGTATTTGAGTTTCTCTAATTCTAATGTTACTAATTTGTGGTAATAATCTCCAAAATATGACACAGCTTCAGGGTAACAATCTAGATTAGTACAATGTTCATACATTAACTTGAACAATTCAAATTTGTCAATTTGTTTCAGTGGATGAATTCTAATACTATCATCAAGTAATCGCCTCTCTAATTCTATCATGAATCTCTCAAACATTGACTGTTCAGATCCTCCCCATGTTGGACACAATGATTCATCACTCCAATTTCTCTTCTCATAATGAATCAAAAACAACAAGAAAGTTTCCAGAAAATCATTCAAAGACAATTGATGAATCACTTCAAAAGTAAACAGGGAATATTTAAATATCCAGCTTGGAACCACTTCTTTAAATTTAAACAGTGAGTCAATCACTAAACAATTTCTTTCCGAACTTGTTTCCATGTAGGATTTCATCAACATCTTCGGAACGTCTCCATGATGATAATTAAACTCTTCATCCACTTCCCGATCATATAGAGCAATTACTTTAAATAAATTGGCTAAATCATCCTCTCCAAATGACAATTCTTCAAACACTTCTAATACTTCCTTTTCCTCATTTCCCAATTCATCAGATAATTGTGCATAGGTGATGTAAATTGTTTCCATGACATTTTCAAAATTACCATAATAATCACCCTGTTCAAGGATAAACTTTAGGAGAGTGTGAATATCTGGTGGGAGTGGTAGTTTCATTTTTTTTTCGAAATTCAATATTTTTTCAATACTATTGAAAATAATTATATTTTCTAATTGAATATTCTTTTGTTGGAATTTCCACAAAACAACTTTATGAAATTGTTACAAGTTATATTTATTAAAGAGCTAAATACAAAACCACCATCAAACTCCATCCAAGAGAGAAAATATAACCAATGGATGAAGAAACATTGAGTCTTGTTGAGGTTTTACCCTTAGTAGATGTTGCTGCACTTCCACCACCTCCAGTTCCACCTCCATTTCCTCCAGTTCCACCACCTCCATTATTTGGAGTGCTCGCAACTGGATCAATCAATGGATTGTACTTGTTACAGAACCCAGTTGAACAACAATAGTATCCATTACAACTTGATGAAAGAATGACACCGTACTCATAACGAGTTTTCTTTGCATTCACATCTTCAAGAGAACACTTTGAAGTCACAGCTGTGCAGGTATAAGAACGACGATAGCAATTATAGGAACCAGCAGATGGCAAAGTAATGATACTATTTCTTGGCATACCTTCTCCAAAGGCAAAATCTCCAACATAGCAAGTCAAATTTCCTTTGAGTGGTTCGTACTTGTTACATTTAGAGTTCTTGCAACAGATTGGATCCAAATAATTGAAATAGTCCTTTTGAGCAGCAGCACATTCAGAATCTGTTGCTGTGAAGTAAATGGTCTTGATTGTTGATTTGGAAATCTCATTGGCAGAGCAGTACTTCTTCCACATTGGATTGGAACAAGCATATGAATGTCTAGCACAATTCTTAATACCATACATTTCAATAGATTTAAAAGTATCTGGTTGAGTAGAGTTATAGATATTGGTAGTGTTATAACAATCAACAGAGTATGGTCTATTACAACCCGCTTCATAACAACAACTTCCCTTTGAACATGTTCCATATGTGAAATAGGGTTTTGAGACACCTTGTGCAATCTCGGACGGTGAGCAATCCTGTTGCTCAATAGAACAATTTCTTGGAATTGTTAGACAATACAATTCATTAGCAGGAAATAATGTATCTTGAATCATTGGTTTCAATTGAGCAGTTTCAGGGCTCATACCAACATAGCATGTTTTTGGTTGATTGCATCCATCATAGTAACAACAATTGGTAAAAACTGAACAATCAGTCTGATTCATATATCCATAACTTTGACGACGATCACAATCTCTATTGGAACATGACCAGCTATTATAACAAGAATAGGCATTCTCATCATATGGAGATTCTTTCACATCAATTGATCTCAATTCAGTGTCTGATATGCCACTATAACATTTCACAGTTGGTGGTTTGTTACATTTTTCACCTTTACAACATGTAGCATTGGCAATTTCTGAATAATACTTATAGTTTTCACAATCTTGTTTGGTAGCTACACTGGAGACATGATATGTCGTTCCAACAGGAATTTTACGATCTGAACAGTACGGATTATAGGAAGCACATTTGTTTTCATATTGTGAACAAAAGTTATCACTACTATTCGAAACGAAAACGAGTTCATAATTTTGTTGACCATAGAAGCCAAGTCCTGAATAACACCAGAATCCATCAGATGGTAAGTTAACTGGTTCATTACAAAGTGGAGTGGTACAAATGGTTTGATTATTATCTGGATAGAGAGGATAGAGTGAAGATGTGGAAAAGTAAACCCATTTGCTGATATCTGCTTTGAATTCTTCAGTTGTACAGGTAAACCTGTAGCTACTGCAGGGAAGATAAGCTTTGGTGCAATATTTGTCATATTTGTCAACTTTTTCGGTGGTGTCTGTGCGAACATTCAAGCCAGAGCCATAGTAGCAGCGAATAGCAAAAGTTTCAGCTATTTCGAATAAAAGTATGAGAAGTATTGCAATTTGAAATAGTCTCATTTTTTTCTTGTTGTGTCATAAAGAATGGTGAACAAAACCAATTTAACCCATACAAACAGTTGACAGTTATGGACAAATATGGATTATCTTAATTGTCAGCCACATTGGCTTAACGAAATCTCATTGAAAAGTTACTATCTCTTGGTCTTCTTCTACATCAACAACCAAGTGTTTCTGTAGTACTTCCTTGTGCAAATAACTGTAACAAGACATATCAATAATAAATTAATTCCCTTTGATTGTGATTTTTACCTTCAAAATCAAATTGAATTCAAGTTGGAAAGAAATTAGACATCTAGGTTACAAGAGTTACAGAATTGTATGAATGGAAAGAAGGAATAAAGAAGGTGAACTTGGTGATTTGTTTCTAGGAACAAAAATTTAATTCCGAACTTGAATCTAAAAATAAAACATCATCATCCCTTTAAAACCTGTAAAAACATTAATTTTCTTCATCAATACAAAAAAAACAAATCAAAACAACTAATAATAATTATAACACAATGCAAATTTTCGTTAAAACATTAACTGGTAAGACAATTACATTGGAAGTTGAATCAAACGACACTATTGAAAATGTCAAATCAAAGATTCAAGACAAGGAAGGTATCCCACCAGATCAACAAAGACTCATCTTTGCTGGTAAACAATTGGAAGATGGAAGAACTCTCTCAGACTATAACATTCAAAAGGAATCAACTTTGCATTTGGTTTTGAGATTGAGAGGTGGTATGCAAATTTTCGTCAAAACTTTAACAGGAAAACAATCACATTGGAAGTTGAATCCAATGATACAATTGAAAATGTCAAGTCTAAAATTCAAGATAAGGAAGGTATCCCACCAGATCAACAAAGACTTATTTTTGCTGGTAAACAATTAGAAGATGGAAGAACTCTTATCTGATTACAATATTCAAAAGGAATCAACTTTGCACTTGGTTTTGAGATTAAGAGGTGGTATGCAAATTTTCGTCAAAACTTTAACAGGAAAGACAATTACATTGGAAGTCGAGTCCAATGATACAATTGAAAATGTTAAATCAAAGATTCAAGATAAGGAAGGTATTCCACCAGATCAACAAAGACTTATCTTTGCTGGTAAACAATTGGAAGATGGAAGAACTCTCTCAGACTATAATATTCAAAAGGAATCAACTTTGCATTTGGTTTTAAGATTGAGAGGTGGTAATTAAATAAATTTGAAATAATTTAAACTATTCAAATCTGATTTTAATCTTATAAATCATCACTAGACAAAATATGAATTGATTTGCCTTAATTGAACTTTTGATCCTAAAATTTCAGAAGGGAACGTGTTTAGTCCCAACACTGCAAAGTTCATACGAATAGTATCCAAAAGTTCGTAGAATTGATTTGTTATTTTAATGTTCTCCAGTGGTGATGATAAGGAAAACATTGGTTTTTGATAAAGGTGGACCACTCGGAAGAAAAAGGAAAGTCTCAATGAACTCATTTCCGATATCATAATTAGATAACATTGTTTTGTATTTTTCTTAATTGTTGTATCAAAAATTGGCGCCAAATTGTATTACAAGTTTTTTAAATAGAAAAAAAATGTCATCACAACAAGTAAGCAACAAGGAAGGAAGCGAATATGATCATTTATTGAATAGAAGGTTTGAATACAACATTGCCAAACAACAAGTGAAAAGTGAAGACAATAATACAACAACTGCAGCAACATTTGAGGCATCCAATTCTCTGTATGCTCCTGCATCGAGTAGAAGCGATGTTTCAAGAGGGTTTGTGAGGTTTATCGGAAAGATTGATCAAGCTAGTTCTCAACTTTTTGTTGGTGTTGAATGGGATTATGAAGAGAGAGGCAAACATGATGGTGAATTGAATGGGGTTAGATATTTTGTCACAAGTACTGGAAAGAAGAGTGCTAGTTTTATCAAATTAGAAACCTTCCTTAGATTCTCCAGTCTAGGAATTGATTTCATGCAAGCTGTTTCTGGAAAATACAAGAATAAGGACTTTAAGGAAGAGGAAATGTTCATTTATTCATCAAGCAAAAAGACTCAAATTTCTGTGGAATTAGTTGGACGACAAGACCTTGAATCAAAATTGGAAAAGATTGAAAAGCTCACAGACCTAGGATTGCAAGATTGTAAAGTGTCATCTATCGAAAAGGGAATTGGTGCTAACTTTGAAAATGTGAGAGGAATTGATCTTTCAGCCAACCTCATTGAAACATGGTCACAAGTTGAAACTCTTTTGGAGGAATTTCCAAAGTTGACAAATTTAATTATTTCATCAAACAGATTCTCCCAAGTGGTAGTTAGCAAGGGTAGAACCTATCCAAACTTGAAGATGCTTGTGGTTAATGATGTGTCGTTTGGATGGAAAACTTTTGTGGAAGAAATTTTACCACTCTTCCCTAACATTGAGGAAGTTCACTTTAGAGACAATAATGTGACCGATGAAGATTTGAAATCATCTCAATTACCAACTTTGTCATCAATTCAGTCATTGAATCTTTCAGGAAACAAAATTGCAAACTGGGATGCTGTTTGGAATTCTTTCAGTAACTTTGCAACATTGACAAGATTGCTTTTGAACTATAATGCCCTCTCATCTGTTAAATTCATGAAGGAAGGTGGATTCTCTTCTCTCAAGAGTATTTCCGTAGCCAGTAATAAGATTGAAGAGTATGATTCTTTGAATGAACTCAACAATATGCCACTCTTGGAAGAATTGAGATTAGAAAGTAATCCAATTCAAGAAAAGTATGGTGTCAACAATGTAAGACAATATGCTGTGGCTAGAATCAGAGGATTAATCTCCTTCAATGGCAGTGAAGTAAGAAAGAAGGAAAGAGAAGATGCTGAAAAGTACTACTTGAAGCAATGTGGAAGAGAAAAGACAAGTAATCCTTCACTCGAAATTACCACTCTCCATCCAAGATATAATGAATTGGTGAAAATCTACGGAGACCCATGTGAAGCTGATAATGCCAATCAAGGAGTAACCAAGGTTAGCAATGAATTTGTCGTGTTGAACATTAAGAATGTAGCTGCATCTGTAGTTTCATCCTCACAGGGTCATGTTGTGGAGAAGAAGATTCCGTATGGATTTACCATTCAAAAACTCAAGTTAATGTGTCAAAGATTATTCAAACTTGAGGCCTCCAAGCAAAGATTATTCTACATTGATGTTGGCCACTCGCTTCCAGAACCACTTGGTGATGACTTTAAAGATATTGATTTTTATGCTGTTAAAGACGGAGGCACAATCATTATGGAAGAAATTGATGAATTTGCTCAACAAAAAGAGGAAGAATTAAAGAGAAAAGAAAGAGAAAGAACCATCAAGGAACAGGAAGAGCAAGTCAGCCGTGAGTTGAGGTGGAAGCAATTGTAAAAATATTCTTTTTTTATTTAAATAATTATTTAAATTGTGAATGAAACTGAAATTAAAACTGTCACCCATCACCAGCTAACAAAAATCATCATTAAAAAAATGAGTCTTCAATTCAATGCCCGTAAGGCCATCGAAGTCCTTGCAGACAATGAAGGAGAATCAGCCACTCGTGAAAAGTTGAAAATTCTCAACCAACTGTCAACCATTCCCAATGTCAACATTATTCCTGTTGAAGTTCTTCAACTTGTTATTCAAATTTTAGGAGAAACAGAAAATAGAATGATCATCAACTCTATCCTCTCTGCCATCCAACATTTAGCTTCTTTTGAAAGAACTAGAATGTTACTCGGAGATGACACCAATTGTATTCAATTATTGGTTCCACACATGTCTCAATTCAATTTTCCAAATATTCAATCTGGTGCTTTGGATGCAATGGCAGAATTATTGAAAGGTAGCAAGAAGAATCAAGAAAATTTAGTACAATATGTTTCTGAATTTTTCAATCCATTGATGGGTATTATTCAGAGAGAAAATGATGCAACTACAAAGAAGGCATTTGCTGTTTTGGATTCCCTGTTTGAAAATCCTATTTGTGTTCATGCTGTTTTCGGTGATAAGGATAGATATGATGAATATTTGGAACCTTTGATTATTTGTTTGCAAATTGAGAATAACAGATTGGTTTTACAATGGGCTTTACAAACAATTGAAAAAGCTTGTAGACAAAATCAATTATATGCTAAACATTTACTTGATATTGGTATTATAGATTCATTGGTTCAAATTATTTTGGATCCAAGACATGTCAGTGCCCAATCGGTTAAAATTAGTGCTTTGAATGCTCTTATTCATTGTGTGAAATATTCAAATGAAGCTGGTTTATGGGCAGGTGAATCAGGAATTGTTGAACCTCTCATTGAAATCATGTATCATACTTCACTTGAATTGAACTCTTCAAATATTTCACTTTCTTATGCTCAATCTAACGAAACACAAGATTTGAGAGAAGCTTGTTTTGAATTGGCAATGAATTTGACAAACTTTGAAGCTGGAAGAATTCATGCTCGTATGATTAATTCAACAACAATTATTTCAAGTAGTGATATTGACTTGTCAGCAGATAATCCAACCACTCCAAAAGAAGAAAAACAAGTCAAATTGGATAAATTAGATGTAGATACCAAGATTCTCAATCCATACTTTGATGAAACTGAAGAAAAGAAGGAAAATATCGATATTTTATCTGAAAATAAGAAGAAATTCATAACACATACCAATGGTTTGAATGTTCTCTTTGCCTACATTGGTCAAGAAGAACCAAATGAAAAGTCTGATTTGAAATACAAAAAACACGTCAAACAGATTAGAAAGATGGCCATTATGATCATTTCAAACATTTCCACTATTGCCGAGAATGGTGTCACCATCTTGTCAAGAGAACAAAAATTATTGAGCTTTGACCATCCAATGAACATTGTAGACTTGCTATTGGACATTATCATTCACAAGAAGGAACACGAAAAGGATAGCACCAAGTCCAAGAGAAGAATCGACGATGGAAAAGATTTTAAACTCGACATGAAACAATGTATTATTAATGCTATGGGTTCTTTTGCCTTACATGACGATTGTATTCAAAAACTAGGAGAAATGGGTGTTATTAAACGTCTATTAAAGATGATTGATGAAAGGAATGAAGCTGCTGAAATTGCCAAATTGCTAGCCAAGATGTGTGAACACAGCAACTTCCAAAAGGTTCTATTCGAGGAAGCTGGTCTTGCCAGAGTCATTAAATTATTGGAAGCTCAAGATAATCCAGAGGATAGATTGTCCGGTTTAATGATTTGCTTGCCTCTTGCTTCAAATCCAAATGGTTGTGTTGCCTTGTCACGTGATGGCATTGATAAGAAGATCAGAGATATTTCAAAGAGAGAAGTCGTATTCGAGGAAGTGAGAAAGATGGCTAAACAAGTCATTAAGGTATTCAAAGAGAATAACAAGTCATCACTTCGTGCAACTAAAGCAGCTGTTGGTGGTTCTGATGAGAATGGTAAACCAATTAATAATATGAACATATTCAAGTTCAACTATGAACAAGTTGCAAGAATTGACAAGGAATTTGTCACACTTTGTGAAGAGAGAATTTGTTCCTTGTTGGATAATCCAAAATTCAAACTCCAAATCAATTGGCGTCAAGTAGAAAGATTGGGAGATATTAACTTCTCTGACGAGGCCATTACCTTGTTGGGCAGATTGGATTTATATGAGGAATTCTATATGGCCATTGAAGCATTTATTGAAGCTGCTGAGATTAATGCTAACATTTTCAATGCTAACGTTCCACTTGTTGTTTTGGAAGTCTTGCCACCTGTCAAGAAGGAAGAAAATTCAAAGAAGAAGGACGAAGAAGAGGAAGAAGCCGTTCCTTGTGAATTGGAAATTGGAGATTTGATTATGAAATACAAATTATCTCCTGATGGTATTTTGTGGACTCCTAAACAATTGGCTGGTCTTATCAGTTATGAATTGTTGGGTTATGACATTATTGAATTGAATGACATGTTGATTGGTGATGGTGAAGAAGATCGTGATGACCAATATGAACTCGGTGTTGATCAGCTCAAGAAGATTTGTAGAGACTCTAGATTGGCACTTTTGGGTGATATCAATCTCTTGTATTTCCATATTGAAACAACTGATTTGTTATGGAAGGCAGGTTTTGCTGAATCCCAACAAATTGTTGCCTCAAAGAGTGTTATTTCAGATGAGGAATTGTTTATTAAGGGTTGGCGTATTCTCAAGATGAACAAGGATGGTATGCTTCAAGAGAGAATTCTCCTCCTCACCAATACCTCTTACTATACTGTTTGTTTTGATCCAAAATCAAAGAAGATTGACTACAAACACACCAAGCATCACAATATTGAAGATTACTTCTTGTGTGATGTTGGTAAAATTGTCAAATCACGTCACGACAGCACTTCTTCCACTGTTCACTTGCATGAAGATGGTAGAAATAAGTTTGCTTTGAATTTGGTGACTAAAGAAAAACCACACGTTTCCAAATCACAAAACAAGTTGGAAGAGGAAGCTGAAGAATTGGAAAAGATCAAACGTATGAGCTCTGTTTTCCACACTTCTGAACTCAAATCTCAACTTTCTGCAATTTCAAATTCTGACATTCTCTCTCAATCAGACGAAACTGTTTCAACTGAGGAAGAATTGAACAAATCATTGGTTCCAGATGAGGATCAAGCTGAAAGACCATCCACTGCTGGAAAGTATTGTTCCATTTTCTTGTGCCCTGATACTGTTCCACGTGGTAAGCAAAAGTTCTACCTCCAAGAAATTGCTTGGTGTTTCCGTGCTGTTGCTTGTTGTGCTACCAGAACCGAATGCCACAGCGTCTTTAATAGAGACATTGTCAAACCAATTGAAGGTAAATTGGCTCGTTTCTACAACCTTACTGGTATGGGTAAAAAGAAGGATAATTCCATCATTGCCAAACACATGGAAACCAAGATGAGAAGAGAGCAAGAAAAGCAAGAAGAAAGAGTCAAACAAGCTCAAGCTAAGGGTGCCAAGAATATTAAGGAAAAGTAAATATTAAACACGATGAAGAAATAAATTTATAAAATATGCCCAACACATCTAAAATCTATCATTTTACCAATGCAAGGTTCAATCATTACAAAATTAGTCTTTTCGAATTTACAATAGATTGCTTTGATTCAATTTAGTAAAGAGAATATCAGCAATTCTGTCATACCCCTGTGGTGTAAAATGCAAACTATCATCCCAATACATATCCTTTTCCTCATCGGTACATTTACAAAAATTCAATTCTTCCATCAAGTCCACAAAAATCATCTTTTGATTTCCACAATTTTCCACAAAATTTCTAACTGCCTTATTAACCTCATCCTTGTTTTTCAAATATCCCTGAATCATGGACGATTTTTCCATAAACTTTCCATCAAAAAGACTCGGTGCTCAACCAAAACTCTCCAACTCTAAACACCTCTTGTACATCCCAATTAAATTCTCAATAATCATATCGGATGAATAAGAAGCCAAATCATTTGTTCCTCCGATAATGATCACTCCTTTGAATGCATCTTTTGCATAATAATCAAGAATTTGATCGAGACGTTCCTTCATCTCTTGTGTTTCCTCTCCGTTCTCTCCAAAAGGCTCAACATGATATTTGTTTGTTAGTAGGAATGAAAGACGATTTGCGTATGGATGATATGAAAATCCATTATTGTAGTAACCTTTGGTGAGTGAGTCGCCGAGAGCGAGAATGGTTGGTTGTTCTTGTTGCATTTTTTTGTGATTTTTTATTAGTTTTTGTAATATTCGATATTACAATTTATTTTAATGATATTAGAAACGAGTTTAAGAATTTTATATTAAGGTGATAACGGTGGTTTTCTTATTGAACAAAGATGGTTATCTTTTCCTTTTTCAATTAAATAACTTTTGAGTATTTAATTTTCTAATTTATACTATTTTGGAAAGTTTAACCAATACAGATCATAGATTTTAATTGATTAAAAAAATAGATCTAGAACCAGTTGAGATTGTACAAAAAGATAGAACGTGGTAATACCAGATCAAAACCTCCATTTAATAATAATAATAAATTTAATTTTTTCCTAATCAATATTCTCCAAGCTCCAAAATTTAAAACATTCCTTGCATTTGATCGTACAAGACCAAAACCAATGCAGAACCAACAGTTCTCAAAGCGTTAGCTCCAGCACCCTTGAACATGGCAACAGTACCTTCTTCCTTAAGAATCTTTGAGAAACAGTCAACAGTTCCTGTATAAACCCATTGTTCTCTTGGCTTTTCAGATTGCATCATCAATCTTCTTCTGACAGTATCGAATGGATAGGAAGCATAACCAGCAGCAATAGAGACAGTTTGAGCAAGAGCAAATTTAGAAGAAACACCAGCAATACCAAGATCATTCTTGTATGGGTTCTTTTCTCTCAAAGTATCATATAAACCAAAGTAAACACCTCTGTATGGAATGATACCAGCAACTGAAACTCCGAAACCGTTATATAAAGCTCTGAAACCACCTTGTTTGTAAGTCTTAACCATGCAATCACCCAAACCATTAAAATCTCTGTGATTACCAACATCGGAAGCAAGACGAGTACGAGCATAATCCAATGGATAAACAATACACAAAGAACCAGCACCAGCCAAACCACCAGAAGCTAATTGAACCAAGAAGAATTTGAAGAAGTTGTCCTTTGGAGAGTAATCTGGGAACATCTTTTTAAGAGCATCCTTGAAGGAGAAGTTAAAAGCTTGTGTTGGGAAATATCTGTAAATATTGGTCATATTACCTCTCCAGAAAGCAGGAATACCTTCGTTTTTAGCAACACGAACAAAACAATCACCAATACCAGTGTAACGTGGGACTTGTCCAGATCTGATCAAAGGATTAGCATCTTGAGTTTGGATCAACAATTTAACTCTTTCGATTGGAGCTGTAACAGATTTATCAATAGCACCAGCCAAACCTTAAGTAGATTTGTTGTTTTGCATTCATGTTTTCGCCAAGTTTGGACTTGCCAACAACACCAAGAGTACATTTTTGAAATGTTCTTCCACATCACACAATTATCATTATCATACCATTGATTGATATGAAGAATCAGTATTTAATGATCACAATAATATCTGTTCCGTAAAGATACACTTGATCGACAAATAATCAATGGAAAAGAAATAAGGAGCTGTAAGCTAGCTTAATACAAAAAAACAAAATATTCTATGAATAATTGTGTTCAATAACAGGACAGTACAAAATTCGCGTGGTAATCAACACTCCATTGTTGTACAGATTATTCAATAAGGAATGAGAAAAACTTAATTCGTTAAGGTGTGGACACTGTCAACGTCTATTGATAAATCTTAATTTAAGATATTTAATGGCTACGGCCATATCACGATGAATGCACCTCATCCCGTCCGATTTGAGAAGTTAAGCATCGTCGAGCCACATCAGTACTGAGGTTGGAGACAACTTGGGAACCTGTGGTGCTGTAGTCTTTTATTTTTTATTTATCAAGATATGATTACTTCTTTTTAGTTGGTTAAATTCTATTAACAATGTTGGAAAATGTGTTGAAAATATTGGAAGGTGAGATTTGCGTGATTGACAATAAGATGCCTTAACTTTGCAAAGTTCATCAAGGCAAAATTAAAATCAAAAAAAATGTCAGCAAAGAGTTCATTCTCTCTCCCCGTTAAGAAAAAGTCTTCAACCTCTGCCTCCTCTTCTGTATCAAGTAAAGCCAAAAAACCAGTTATTGCCTCCTCTTCATCAGCAGTTCAAAGAACACCTCCCCCAACCATTAATCTCCCTTCCGAGGACTCTTGCAAAGTTGATGAAGTTGAACAGAGATTTGATCCCAGGTTCAAGTCACTTGCTTCCGATAATGTAATTTTAATATTGGATTTTATGGGAGGTGAAGTTACACAAGATTTGAGCTCCATTTCTCTTCTCATTAAGAATTGTTATGGTAGATTCGGAACTGATTCCTCTATTAAGTTTCTGTATCGATATGGGAGTTATTATACTAACGAGATTAATTTGGAGGGAATGATGTTTATTTTCAATGAACAATTTAGACAGTGCAAGAGATCGAACATGGAAACAAGAATTTTGAATGCCCTATGTCGCTGTTCAGGCGAAGAAAACGTTTCAGATGCCAATACAATTATTCAACAATTGGATAACTTCTCAAAGGAGAATAGGCAATTGTGTCTATCATTCCAACAATTGAATTTTTATGGAATGGAAACATTTTGGGAAGTGATTGAAAAGTGTTTTGAGGTATTTCCAAATTTTGAAAAGTTGAAAATTGGTTTTTATCCTGATCCTCCAACAAAGGTGCCTCGACGAAACTTTAAAAGAAAGTATCATATCGACCTAGTAAGCTTCCCTAAGGCTCTAGAAAAATCAAATATGAAATGCAAAAAATTGGTCTGCCATAGAAATGTGATGAAGGGAGATTTAGCGTTCAAGTTACCACTTTTAGAGAAGTACAAAGTAATTGGAACAGATCACCTCAAACAAATAGATCATTTAGAAGAATTGAAGAATCTCAAACATCTTTGCTTAGTGTATCATGATGCAAGAACATATGGCATGGAATTTAAAGCTAATGATCCTCAATTTTTCATATCTTTATCCAAGTGCACAAACTTGACAAGGCTCAAAATTAATGGTTTGTACATGTTTGGAGAGGAGTTTATTCACATCAATAATTCTCTTCCTAATCTCACCTACTTGAATTTGAAAAAATGTTTTTGTCAAAATACTGATGGAATTTTCAATGCCATTGGAACTTTCAAAAAGTTGAAAACTCTTATTTTAGGTTCTCATGAACAAAATTGCGTTGCGAAATTAGGTAATTTGAAGCAATTAGAATACTTAGAAGCATCAGACTTGAGTGCAAAGGATGTGAACACAATCTCTCAACTCGTAAATTTGAAATCCCTTATTGCAGAAGCACTTTACATTACCGATGAAGAAGGGAAAGATTTAGAAAAATTGAAAAATCTTGAACAGTTCAAATTTTCTACTGCAGGCGATATGTATTTTGGTATGAAATTGATTACATTTTTATTCGACAATTTAAATGTGAAAAAATATGAAATTAATACCTACAGAAATTCTCTAGATAATATTCCAAAAGATATTCAGCAAAGAATGAATGGTAGGTGCGACACAGAGAAATAATCAGAATACTTTTAATTATCACTTTTACTCCTCAAATATATATTTGCGCCCTACGCTCATAATTCACTTGTCGCAATCAAAACACAAAAATAACATGATGATTATAATTAGTTCGTTTTCATCTTTAAAAAAATGAAACTCACAATCCTCGTCGGATTGCTCTTGCTTTGCTTGTTGGTTTCAACACAAGCAGCCTACAACAATGAATTGGCAGACGACATTATCGACATTTTGTCTGACAGAAGAGGAGGAAGAAGATTTGCAGCACCAGCCTACACTCCACCTCCAAGACATTATGCTCCTCCACAACCTGTCTTTAGAGCAGCACCAGTTTACACTCCTCCTCCACAACCTGTGTATCATAGACCTGCTGTTGTACATCATCCAAGACCTGTTTATAGAGCTCCTCCACAACCTGTGTATCAACCACAACCAGCAATTGCTCAACCACAACCAGTGAGAAGAGGAAAGAGAGGAAGATTTATTCCACCACAACCAGTTAGTCAACCAGCTGCTGTTCCACAACCAATAGTTGCCCAATTCCAACAACCAAGAGGAAGAAAGGGAGGTAGAGGTAAAAGAAATAATTTCCAAGCTCAAGCTCCACAACCAACAGTTGGTCAACCAATAGCTCAATTCCAACAACCAGCTGGAAGAAGAGGTAAAAAGGGTAAGAAGGGTGGTTTCATTGGTGGTCAACCATCAATTGGTCAACCTACTCCATCAAGAGGTAAAGGAAAAGGAAAGGGAAAGAAGGGAAAGAAGGGAAATAAAGGAAATGTAGCTCCAGAAGATGGTTCCTCTCAAACCAGTGGAAGAAAAGGTAAGAAAGGAAAAGGTGGTAAGAAGGGTGGATTATTCAGTAAAATCACTAAGGGACTCATGGGTGGCGGTGGTGCTGGTGGTAAGAAAGGAAAGGGTGGTAAGAAGAATAAGAAACAAGAACAACAAGAACAGCAAGAACAAGAACAACAAGAGCAAGAAGTTGCTGCTGCTGAACAACAAATTGTCGAACAACAAAAAGCTGCTGAACAAGATATCTCTGAACAACAAGCTCAAGTTGAGAAACAAGTTGGAGAACAAAAGCAAGAAATTGAATCACAAATTGCTCAACAACAACAACAAGCTGAACAACATATTGCCAAATTGAGAGAAGAATTGGAAGCTAGTATTCAATCTGCTAATCAACAAATTGAACAACAAGTATCTCAACAACATGAAGATTATAAGGTACAATTTAAGGCAGCTCAAGAACAACTTACACCACAAATTGAACAACTTACTGAACAACAAACTCAAATTGAAACTCAAATGACTGAATTGGCTAAAGTAGCTCAAGAACAAGAACAAGCAAAGGAAAGATTGATTGAAAAGGAAAAGAAATTGAATCAAGAATATCAACAATTAATGGCAACTGAACAACAATTGGTTGCTCTTGCTATTGTCGAAAAAGCTCCATTGCAAACTACTCAACAACAAGCTCCTCAATTAGCTGAAACTCAACCTGCCACAAATCAAGAAAATCAACAAGAACTTGCTGATTTGATCTATGATGTATTGTCAGATGTCTATTCCACAAAGAAAGGTAAAGGTGGCTTCCAACGTTTCAAAGCTGCCCCAACCAGACAATTTGCTGGACAACCATCAGCTCAACCTAGAGGTGGTAAGAAAGGAAAGGGTGGTAAAAAGGGTGGATTCCTTAGTAAAATCACTAAGGGATTCAAGGGAATCATGGGAGGTGGTAAAAAGGGAGGAAAACAAGCTCCACCATCAACCTATTCCTCAAATGGTGAGATTGCTGCCCAACAACAACAAGCTGAACAACAAATTGCCGAACAAAAGCAACAAGCAGAACAACAATTGACTCAACAACAACAAGAAATTGAACAAAAATTGACTCAACAACAGCAACAAGCTGAAGAATTGATTGCCAAGCAACAACAAGAAGCTGAAGATTTGATTGCCAAGCAACAAGCTCAATTACAAGATCAAATTCAAGCTGCTCAAAAGCAAATTGACGATCAAGCTGCTAAAATGACTGCTGATTTACAAGCTGAAACTCAAGCTACTCAAGAAAAGATTGCCAAGCAAAAGGAACAACTCGATCAACAACAAGCTCAATTGCAACAAGTTGCTGACAAGCAAGCTACCACCCAACAAGAAATCGATGCTAAGGAAAAGGAACTTGCTGAACTCGAACAAAAATTGGCTACCTTGAGACAAGCTATTCAAAAGATTACCAATGCCAAGAAGCAATAAATCAAAGCTTGCAGTGCACAAATCGCCTTATTGGTTCCCAATTTCATCACACAAGGATGGACAGCAGTAGAACCGTACTGAACAGCTTAAATAATACATTAATCTCACAAAATTGTCCATTGAATTACATCTCACTTGCTTTAACTGAACCAATGGTTCATTTTCATAGGCAATCCTTTGTTAATCTTTCTGCGTGTTAATGGGGATAACAAGAGTGAGTGCACACGCAAAGATAAGCATTACCAAAAAAAAATTCACAATGAGAGTTTTCTTATTGAGCTGTGTTATTATTGCCTTCGTGATGAGTGGCCAAACCTTGGCTCTCACATGTAATCCAGGAAGTTATGTTGGTATGTTATTTAGTGTTCTTGATCATTATCGACCATTTATAGGAAAATTACAAGGAAACGATGCATGTCTTCCGTGTGGAGTTGGTTACTTTTGTGCCAATGGAATCACTCAAGAAAAGTGTGCCTTCAACACCTATTCTTCTGGCTCTGCTACCTCATGCACAGCATGCCGTAATTCCAATAGAGGAACTGATGCTGCCAATTCTGCCTGTTTGTTGCCAAATACACCAGCCAATGCTATTGAATTTACTAAAACAATCACCGTTGATTCCACAAAGCTTATTTCAACATTCACCAAATTGAATTTGGCTGGTTACGATTATGTTGATGTTCGTATCAAGCAAACACCACTCAATCCAAATGTTCCAATTACCAATATTAAAGTTTATGGCCACAGAAGCACTGGATTCCCTGGACCTGGTAAATATGATGGATTTGAGAATAGTAAGGAACCATTTTTGAGTTATGACAATGATTCTAGTGGTGATATCTTGTACTTGTCAATTTATGCTCATCCAGACACAATGTTGACTATTGATTTGCAAAGAGTCAAGAATGGTCAATAAACCAATTAGAAGTTTAAACCACAGTCAGATTAATTCAGATTTCAAGAATCCTTAGTCATATATTCTTCTCAATACTCTATATTGTTTCTTTGATTGTATGTTCAATCCAAAATTTGTTCCAAAGTTTGATCATTAGAAATTGTATTATTTGTAGTTTAGGATATTGCTGTTTTACCAGACGAGTTGGGACAAAGAAGAAGAATATTTTTATGATTTTGTATGCTTGGAAAGCATGTATATTGTAGAAGAATTCACATTCAATTTTCCTATCCATCTCTATCATTGCATGAATGGTTTTGTCCATGACGTGTCATTAACAAGGAAAAGATGCATTATTGGATAAACAAGAACGAGAATGCTGCCATTGATTGTGTTAATACCATTGCTAGAATGGTCATTACTGATCATTCCCAATAAGTTCAAAAGAAATTGTTCAGGAAACGAAATTATTGTAAATATTAATTATTATCTTTGTTATAAAAGTATAGATAGTGAAATTTTGGCATATTTGGAAATAGTTTTTCAATATGATTTTTCAAAAGAACTTCTGAACAAGATCCATCTTTTTATTTTGGTTTAGTTTTTCCAGAACAAAATGGCAAATGCAATGCGGTGCAAAGGCTATGAGATTTATTTGACACGCAGATGATTAGTGACGTACTAACAAAAAAATGTCACAACAGCAGTTCATTGAAATTTACATTTCCAACTACAAGACCATCACACCTGATGATCGTCACACTAAACCCTACACCAATTACATTCTCGATATTTCTCTCCAATCCGATAAAAATCCTCAAGAAATTTTCTATCAATGGTCAATAGAATATCGATATTCACAATTGAGAAGTTTTCACTCTCTACTTTCCAAGTACTTTAAAAAGCTTCCGACATTTCCTCCAAAAGTAAGTTTAATTTTTTTAAATATTTTAATTTTTTTTAAATATTTAATATTTTGTATATTTTGTAAATTAGAAATTATTTAATAGATCATCGGAAATGATTGAAAAAAGACTTGTGGAATTAAAAAAGTATTTTAAACAATTATTTAAAAATAGAAATGATATATTTAACAAATCGGGAACTCTTTCGTTTATTTTGAAATTTATCAACATTCCAAATGAATTAATGCAATATGTAATAGTTACAAAAGATGATTTAAATTCGGTGGATTCTCTCACTTTTTTAAATTCAAAACTTGACAAGTCAATTGAATCTCCTTTTTGTAAAGTAATTTTCCATAAGGGAGTGAGATATAAATTATCGAAATTTATTGGAAATGGTACATATGGTAAAGTTTATCATTCTGTCGATGATTCAGGATATGAGTATGCAATTAAGGAAATTCCTGCATTGTATGTTGATACAATGTTTGTGGAAAACAATGTAAAACTCATCTCTGAATGTAATGAAACATTTCTGAGATATATATTGAGAATTTTAGATACATTTCAAATTGCTAATAACTATTATGTCGTTACAGAATATTTTAATAAGGGATCTCTTAATAATATACGAAATGATGTGAAAATGAGTGTTTCTACAATTTTACAAATAATTATACAAATGGTCACTTCATTAAGATTCTTAAATTCAAAGAAAATGGTACATTTGGATATTAAGGAGGGAAACATTTTTGTTCAATTCTTTAATGGACATCGAATTTCACTAATTTTAGGAGATTTGGGATTGAGTAGAAAAATTAATCCTTCCATTCAATTGAATACTATTAACAATAATATTAATAATATAGAAATAGTTAAAGAAAGCTTATTCGAATCATTATCCAGTTCTGCATCTGTTGGAACACCATTATATCAAGCTCCAGAAATGTTACAACAAGAAAATCCTTTCATTCATGAAAAGAGTGATATTTATTCTTTAGGTTGTACAATATTATATTATTTATTTGGTAAAATTAAAGTATTGAATCAAGAAAAAGAATTAGATTGGGAAAAGATCAATTCTCTCTTTCAAAAACTTGAAGAACCAGAATGGAAATATATTTATGAATTGTTACAAAAAATGTTAACAATTGATGTTAACGAGAGAGCAGACACCAAAACAATACTTGATTTTATATTTAAAAAACAAGATGCATTGCCATCGGAAATGAATGAAGAAAAAAGAAATCAATTCATCCTGGACGAAATGGAAAGTATTGATTTACTAACAAGTTATGTAAAATTACAAGATTATTTCAAAACAAGTGATTCCATAATAAGAGATTCTCTTTATGAAAATGGAAATCAATTGGAAGATTTACCAGAACATTTTAAAAACAATTCCAACTATTTTAACATTGCAGCTCAACAAAATTCAATGTTGCATAAAGACTCAGATCAATTTAATTATTATCTAGAGCTAGCTGCTGATTCGAAACCAAATAACAATGAAATTACTCTCCTTACAAAAAATTCCTCTGAACAAAACAGAAATGATTACTACTTTGCTTTGAGTTCAGTTTCAAAGGACGGAAAAACTTTAAGATTTGTTGGACATCTTTTGAAAATGAATAGAACTATTGTAATGACAGCTGTGAAACAAAATCCATTGGCAATTCAATATGCCCCCAGTTCATTAAGGAAAGATAAGGAAATAGCAAAGGAGGCCCTTGTTTACAATGGCAGAACTTTGGAATATTTAGAAGAGTTACAAGATGATGAGGAAATTGTACTCGCAGCTGTTTCTGTTCATGGAATTGCCATAAAATTTGCTTCTCCAAGATTGAGATCTCACGAAAATATAATCAGACGAGCTGTCAAAGTTGATGAACGTGCCATTGAATATGCTGATACTTCAAATTTATCACTGAAATTATTATTTGAAATTATTTGTCAAAATATTGATGCATGTTATTATTTGAAATATGACGAAAAGTTAGTGATGGACTATGTGAAACAAACCAATGATAGCAATGCGAAAACATTTCTATTGTTAATGGAAAAAAAGGTATCCATGTCGAAAATGATTCAATTGGCCGACGATATTGGAAATCCACTTGCCCAACTTTATGTTGCCCTACATAGAAGGGATAATCCTGAAAGAATGCTCAATGCTGCCAAGCAAGGTAATTTACAAGCTCAATTGATATTGGCACGTTGGTTACAGATGTATGGACATGTTGATTCGGCAGTGGATTGGTTGAAAAAATGTGCCTCCCATTCATATCTTCCTGCAATTGTTTTTCTCTGTTCATTACTTGATCCAGCTACGGATGGTGAATGGTTTTTGAAAGGGGCTCATTTAGGAGATGGTGAAATTCAATACGTTTATGGCTTATCAATTTTTTATGAAAAAAATCGTACTCAAATTAATTATCAGGGATTTTATTGGTGTAAACGAGCTGCTCATCAGGGGTTTCCTAGAGCTCAATATCACATGTCTCAATGTTACAAGTATGGATTAGCAGTTAATAGAAATCCTGAGAAGGCTTTCAAATGGATGAAACTAGCTGCAGAGAATCAAGTGATAGTAGCTCAATATCAACTTGGATTATTTTATGGAGGTGGAAAAGGAACTGTGCAAGATGTCAAAAAAGCATTTTACTGGTTAGAAACTTCTGCCAAAAAGAAAAATTGGGTTGCCTTAAATGAACTTGGACTAATTTATATGAAAGGTCGTTATGATGTTAAAGTAAATTATGATAAGGCAATTGAATATTTCAAGAAATCTCTCCAAACCCTTGAAGATTACAAAAATAGTCCCATTAGTGATGATTTTGATCCGTTTGTAAATCCTCCAAAAGGTAATGGTGAATATCTCTATTTAAATATTGGAGAATGTTATTTCCTTAAACAGAAACGTGAGGAAGGAATTGAATGGATGATGAAAAGTATTTCATTAGGATGTGAATATGCAGTAGAAGTATTGGAAGAGTATACAGGTATCGTTGTTAGTACAGATGCCGTAGGGTGGCAAAATTATTGTTTTAATAATACAGAGGAAGTAATTTTGAATATGCATAGAGCTGTAGATAGCAAATCACAAGAATAAGAGAAAGATAATTAAAGCTGTTTTATTAGAATATTAACATTGAGGACAAACTTTTCAAAACAATGAGCCATGAAATTGAAGATTCTTCTTGGAATGCTTGTTTCTGCCAACATACTGACATCTCTTCTTGGGAAATCATGATGATTATCGTGTTCATTTACATGGTGGACATGGTGTCCAACAAGAATTTCAAGAACAAGATTGATATCAACATATTTTTGGAAAGGATAATACTTGTCAACGAGTGAATCGAACCAACCTTCTTCATGAGCAAGAGTTGTGAAAACCATAAAGATTACAGACATGACAAGTCTACTCATTATCAAGTGACACATATAAGCCAATGGATTCATCAACAAGAATGGAAGAAGCAACAATACCAATCTACTGAAATACATGAGTGCAGTGTATCTTTTAGGTTCAGTCTTATTCTTCCTCTTCAAATAGCATTCATTATAATACAAATCAAATACTGAACTTCTCTTGAATAATATCCAACGATTTGGGGAGGATTTAAACCAATAGTCTGGATCAATCTTCATAATTTGTTTCTTTCTATAGGCAATATCAGCACGAGTCAAGTAACCAAGAGTCCATCTTCCTCCTAAGAATAAATAAACAGGCGATAAGGTAACCATTTGGGTCATTATGCCAACACCTGCATAATTCATTAGAGCCATGGAAGCAAGTGGGACAAAACCTGAAACTAAATTGCAAGCCATCGAGGAAAATTTATCATGAGCAACTTCCTTTCCTTTAACTGGATATCTGCCGTGTTGAGTTTGTTTAGCCATTGTTGATGAGGGTATTTGTGTTGTTGTTTTTTTTTGTTGGAAAAGAGTAAAAGCATTTGCGAAGGCCTTTTATACTCTCGCTTGGCAACAAATTTTGTTTTTTTTATTTTTAAACTTTTGAGGCCACAAATTTTATTGTGCCATTAAGCTTAAGAAGAACAACAAAGTCATGGTTAAAAGCTGTAGTTATGCACAGTGATATTTGATTAGTGTTCAGCACCCGTACTAACGTTTTTTTTCTCTTTAAAAATACAATGATGATGACTCTGTTGAACTCCAAACAAGTTATTCATGGGAAGTTACATTAGCAATAGATGTATTACTATCACTTCCACTATCAACAGCAATAGAGGTGATATTACCACCGAACAAGTGGGAATATCTATTAAAGTTTTGAAATCTCTTCTTTCGTGAGTCAGTATAGAGGGAACATTGGTAAAGATTTTCACAATATAATCCAGTTCACTAAAATCATTGCCACTAATCGTAGTAGTATTGGTTATTTCCAATATATTTTCAATAGCTTTTCCAAATTGAACACGAACTCTGAGATCCTCTACTTGTTTATCTGTGAGTATCATCATTATCATCATCCTCTACTGGCCAGATATTTGCACTTCTCCCATAACTATCCTCTTTTGCTCGGCCATTTTCAAATCCAAATCAGTACACTTCTTTTTGGCAACAGATTCTGAATCTAGTGCTTGTTCCAGTTTTCTTCAAACGATTGCATTCACTATGTAATTCATCAAGATCCTTATTTAATTCATTTTGTTGCTGGATTAATTTTTATTGGAATTCACTCTGTTGTTGGACTAGTTTTTCTTGGAATTCATTTTGTTGTTGGATTAATTTTTCTTCAAAATATATCTTTTGCTCTTCCAACTGGATTTCATTATTACCATAGTAGTAGTTCTTGAAACAATTTCTTCATTAGTGGGATGAGTTCTTGAAACAATTTCATTAGTACGCTTTGTCTCAGAAGCCTTCTTCTTTGTGCTGGAAGTGACTACAGTAGTGTACATTTGTAAAAAATACCTTTACTTATTGTGTCACTCATCATGTCTCACACAACCATTAATAAAAGAAAGCCTAAGTGATTGAGTATACGGAGGAGGAAACACGATATTATGGGGCAAAGGAAAATAGAATATATTAAGGTTGACTCATATTAGCACAAAGTAATAAATTTTATTGAGCTTTCATCAACGATCTTGTTAAAAAGTATTTACAAAGGTACAATCTGTAATCCAAACACACATTCTTTTCTATCGTAATTAAAATCTCTAAAAATTAATTTCACATAAAACAAGTCTGGATTCAAATGAAATGGTCTGATGCAGGTGATGAACATCATCCCAAACTCCAAAAGTAAGTTATCTGGAATTCTAATGGCTGTTCCTGAGTGAGAAATTATGTCTTCATTGGTGAGGACATGGTTTTCTTTCTTGGATTTAAACAGAAATTCATCTGTACATCCACCATTCAAATCGCCATCTTTACAAAAATGAACTTTAGGATTTGCTCGACGTGATTTTTAGTCAACCTTAATATATTGAGAAAGATCAAAATAGGGAGTGTTTATTGGTAGGTTCCCAATTATTTGTAAAAATCTACAGTTCTTTCAAACCTGTCATTTTGCAATTGATAAATTGTAACAGAGGATGGATCGATATTCATTCCTAATTCAGGGAAGATGTGAATAGGATCGGAAATAAATGTTAACATTAAGCAGTTTTAAATGGAAACAGTCACTTGTGAAAAGGAACAGTAATATAAAATTCCAGGAATGTGATGGTATCAACACAATAGAATGTATTTCATTACAAGCAAGGATGTACCAAGTAACTCTTTAAGGGCTCAAATGTATTCAAAACAATCTAATGGATGAATCTAAATTTTCAAATCTATTAACATAATTACAAAATCTTCCAATTTATGATAGTTTTAGTGATTAAGTATTAAAATTACATATCAAACACTTTTATTAGACGGTAATTAAAAGTACTAGGTCAGTTATCACTAATACATTCTAAATTGATTACTTTCTCTTCTTCTTCTTATTCTCCTCAGTTGCCAAACTAGTCAACTCTCCTCTTTCCAAACTTTTAAATTGTGCAAGATCTTTTTCTCCAACAACAGCAGCCATATTAGCCAAATAGGTATCAATCATTTCTTCATTGGTAATATTCATCTCAACATAATAAGGAGTTCCATACCAAGTATCCCAATCATTTTCCTCACTAAACACTTTTTCAATGTCATTAATTGGAATTCTGTCCTTTCTTCCCTTTCTTGGGATTTTACATGCTTGGCAATAGTAAAAGTGATTGTGAAGTTGGTAGTGAACTATTACAACAACGTGGTCATTTAAAAGTTTGCCATGAATGAAGAATCCTTTTCTGAAAAGCTCAATTGGGTTTTTGAATATAATTTCCAAACTGCAAAATCTCTCAAATTCCATAATTCCAATGCTTTTGTAATTCTGTTTGGTGACTTGGCAATTTTCAACCTTGTCAATGTCAATTGTGTTTCTGAATTTGATGATAAATATTTCAGTATCTTGTTTCAAGTAAGCATCAAATAGAGAATAACAAATATCGAAACAGAAAGAGCTGGTTGATGTATCAAAGTATGCGAATCCAATACGACAAGTGGCAGCTTGAGTCTCTCTTTCAAAATCAAGTTGTTGAGCTGTAGAAGTTCCCAATGCCTTCTTAATAATGAGATAGACCCCATTCAAAAGTGAACTTCCTCCATCAGGATTACAACAAGTAGTAAATTCAATTTTTGAATAGTCCTTGAACTCATCTTTGAGATAATCTTTTTGTCTATTGACATAGTCTTCCAATTTTTCAACAGAAATATATTCTTCGACTAATTTTCTGAAATAGGCATGTGAAACAAAGCCACCACATACAATAACATTCTTACAACGATATTGAAGGATAACATCAAGAATTGGTTCAGCAATCTCTGCAACACCCTCTGTGAAACAACTTTCCAAATTGGAATATTGCTCCGGTAACTTGTCAGAATCTCTGTCATTGAAAAGTGCCTTCATTACCATCATTGTATCAATTGAACTATCCATCTTCTTGATCTTCTCATGAATGAGTGAGATTCCTCTTGTTTCACCACTCACTTGAATGATTTTTTCATCTTTCTTAACAATTGAATCAGAAGTCAAACAACCAACATCTACAACAATACAGCTACTTGAATCATCTAAATGGAGGAGTAATGAATATTCCTCAATGATGTAAACATCACTCATTCCAATAGAACTGTTTAAGAAGGTCATTCCAATAACTTCATGAGCAATTTTCTTGAATCTCCTCTTAACTTCAATGTCAGTATCGGTTGGAACTGTGAAAATGAAGCATTTAGCTTCATAACAATTCTTTTCTCCCTTTTTAGGAAATGTACATGAAGTCATGAGTAATTTCAAAAACTCTTTCAACAAATATTCAACTTGAAACTCTTTTCCTTCAACAGAAATAGTTTTTTGATCCAATACAGTGAACCATTTCTTGATGCTTGGAAATAAAATTGAAGAATCTGAAACTTTTTGTAAAGAAAACTTCTTTGAAAGTTTACAATAGTAAAGCCAGGTCTTTACAAATTCAACACTTGTTCCAAAATCTGATGAAGATTTCATAGGAGAGAAAGTAATAGTATCACAATTCAAACTGTTTCCCTTAATTTGAAACTTCTTTCCTTTACAAAAGCTTGATCCAATGTCAAATGCCAAAATATTGGAATATTCACTTTTCAAGTTGAAAACTCCTGAATTGAACAATCTTCGACTGGATCTAAATTGTCTCTAGGTAATTCTCCAAGTTTGTCAAGTTCAATTTTAAGATCGTCAAGATATTTATCAATCTACTGACATTCGAATAGAAGATCAACTCTACTTACCTGACTATCAGTTGGAATATGATCTTTCAAAGATTTTGAAACTGG